>NC_058084.1:97940478-98182978 GCF_014858855.1 Bufo gargarizans
CTGTGCCCCCCAGTAATGTCCCCCAAAGTTGGCGCTTGGCAGTGGCACACAAAAAAATAAAGCTAAAACTTACCTTATGTCCTTCTTCCATATCTGGTGGTCCTGCGCGCTAATCCAGCCATGGTGGTCGGAAATATTTAAGCTCAGTAATCAGTTATGCCTGACCTCCTTCCCCTGCACTCCTGAAATCTCACTGCTCAGCCTTGGTATAGGAAGATCTAAATCCCATAAAACTACGCTCTTCTCTTTTATGATAGTGGCTGCCAGACTACTAATCCCTAAACTATGGCTATCTACATCAATCCCTGACCTGGATCATTGGAGAAATAGACTAGACCAAATTTATCGTTTAGAGGAGATATCACACTGGGAGTCACGTACTAGACACACCTTTCTACAGATTTGGGCCCCGTGGAGAGAATATAGAAAATTTGATTAGCTGTTGCTGACTAACCAACTGTATCGGAACTTCTGTTCAATTCTGTTTTTACATTCAGTCAAGCATACGACGGTTTGCCTACAATTGCCTAAAAGTGCTTTCACATCAGTGTTTCTAGACACGAGAAACGAATGTAAAGCTCATTCAAATAGAGGATTCTTGAACTTTGATATACCTATCCTGTTGGGTCCCTTCTGGACCTCCTTGTGTTTTAATGTTTATTTATTTTGTTTGTTTTCTTTTATGTACCCAATGGCTGTATCTTATTTCAACGTAGATTGAAATGTTGAATTACTTGGTCTGAAAAGTGTAAAACATCTCTGATCATAACTATGATGTATATGACCATCGCTTTTTCTGTATGATGAAAACAAAAAACAATAAAAATTGTTAATAAAAAAAAAATAAAAATAAAAAACTTACCTTATGTCCCAGACTCCTGGCGCTCACTCGTCTTGGTACTAGACAGGCGGCCACGTCCTGGCACAGGCGCGTGATGACATCATCATGCCTGCCTGCGCCGGGATTTTACTACCGCATAGGCTTCAGGCCTAGTTGGCCTGAAGCCTATAGTGGTTATCGGCGGGCAGGGAACTATGCACTGCCATGTCCCGCCATACTCTGTGGGTGCCTGAGCGCCCTCAGCCAGTCCCACCTTACCTCGCTCTAACAACTCCTATGCCCTTGCATATAATGTTTTACAGGGTCAGCTCACCTTAAGGCCCTTGCATATAATTTTTTAGAGGGTCAGCTCACCTGCAGGCCCGCACATAAAATATTTTACAGGGTCAGCTCACCAGCAGGCCCACGCCTTAAATCTTTTACAGGGTCAGCTCACCAGCAGGCCTTCACCTAAAATCTTTTACAGGGTCAGCTCTTTTGCAGGCCTGAACCTAAAATCTTTCACAGGGTCAGCTCACCTGCAGGCCCGCACCTAACATCTTTCATAGGGTCAGCTCACCTGCAGGTCCTCACCTAATTATACCTAATAGGTAACTTGCACGCATGCTGCCTTGCTTGGATGTGGTAGCCGTAGCTGTTTCTCAGGCTCCCTCTCCGGAATCGAACTATGATTCCCCCGTTACCCATGGTCTACATGGTTTGGGCTAAAAATAACATCGAAAGTTGATAGGACCATCTAGAGTCACCAAAGCGGCAAGAGGCCCTCGCCCATAATGTTTTAGATGATCAGATCAGCAGGCCTTTGCTCAAAATATTTTTGAGGGTCACCAGCAGGCTATCAATCATAATTTTTCAATGCTGTATATGATGCCCTCCTTTATGTGTAACAAAGGGTGTATTGAAGTGCCGGTTCTTTGTATTTTTTGGCAGCCCTTTCACTTAGTGCATAGGCTTTATGAGTGTAGGAGTCCTACTCCATGAACAATTGTACCACAATGTGTATGAGGCCCTCCTTTATGTGATATACAGGTTGTACCGGATTGCCTCTTACTTGTAATTTTTGGCAGCACTTGCACTTTATATACAAGTAAATATACAGGAAAGATTGTTTCCTATACATTTTTCCTCTAAAATTGATTTTTTGTTTTTGTTTTGTGTGTATTATTGTCACTTTGTGAAAGTGGCGTACTATTCAAACAACATCGTTCCCAACAGCGACCTGCTGACCATTTCAGTGATGTTTCCATCAATTTCTGACATTTTCCTATGAACCAGGCACCATTCCCTCTTCCGAGTAGTGGGTACCTGGTTTAATGCTCGGGTTCTCCCATTGACTACCATTATACTCGGGTGCTCAGTCGAGCACCCGAACATCCTGATGTGTTCAGCCTGAGCACCCAAGCACTACGGTGCTCAATAATGTTGAGCGAGCATGCTCGGCCGAATAACAATTCAGCTCGAGCATCGCTATGCTCGGCACATGGCTGTACTTAGCTGAGTCCCGCATATGCTCAAGCGCAATCATTGAGTCTCCTCTCCACATGTTTTGTGGCTGCTAAGCAGCCAATTAACGTGCAGGTAAGTACTGCCATCACTGTAATGCCAGCAATATATATTTGTAGCGCATCCTGCACAAAATTCCGTGTGATCGGCCACTGCCAACAGTTAAATTATTCGCGCCACATCTCCTGTTTAAAGTGTGGACATCCCTAAAATATCAGTGACATCCAGTGCAGTTTTTCCATAGACGGTGTTCGCTGCGGACAGTTAAATTATCCCTGCCACATCTTCTGTGTAAAGTGTGCGCATCCCTAAAATATCAGTGATATCTAGTGCACTTTTTCCAGGCCCACATCTGCTGTGTAACGTGTGCACTTCAAAAAGTTTTCTATGACATAAAATAAAAATTTTCAATAGATGGTGTCCTCTTCTGACAGTCGGGAGTTGGTAATTTGCGCGCCCCGTGCTTGCTTTCCTTGGATATGGTAACCTTTTCTCAGGTTCCCTCTCCGAAATCGAACACTGATTCCCCGTTTCCCATTGTCACCATGTTAGGTGCATAAAAGAACATCGAAAATTGATAGGGCAGACATCCAAATAGACCATCGTCATCACGGGGAAGTGCGATCAGGCAGAAGTTATCTAGAGTCAACAAAGCGGCAGCAGACCCTCGCTGATAATGTTTGCGATGGTCAGCTCACCTGCAGGCCCTCAACCATAATTTTTTTTGATGGTCAGCTAAGCAGCAGGCACTCTCCCATAAGAGTCTGTTCAACATAATCCTCACTGTCGGAGGTCATGTAACTAATTAGCACGGAGGAGTCTCGTTGGTAATCGGAATTAACCAGACAAATCACTCCACTAACTCAGAACGACCGTGCACCACCACCCACAGCTAAGAGAAAGCGCTATCAATCTGTCAATCCTTTCCGTGTCCGGGCCAGGTGAGGTTTGCCATGTTGAGTCAAATTAAGCCGCAGGCTCCACTCCTAGTGTCCTGGTGGTGCCCCTCCGTCAATTAGTTTAAGTTTCAGCTTTGCAACCATACTCTTCCCAAAACCCAAAGACTTTGGTTTACCAGAAGCTGCTCGGCGGGTCATGGGAATAACGTTGCCAGATCGCCTGTCGGTTCATCTTTGAACCTCCTACTTTCATTGTTGATTAATGAAAACATTCTTGGCAAATGCTTTCACTGTGGTTCTTCTTATGCCGGTCCACGAATTTCACCTCTAGCGGCGCAATACGGATGCCACTGGCCGTCCCTCTTGATCATGGCCCCAGTTCTGAAAAATCAACAGCATTTTTGGCTGAACTTGCTCTTTATATACAAGTAAGTTGATACATGAAAGAATGTTTCCTAACAATTTTTCCTCTAAAATCGAATTCATCTTCGGTTTTGTGCATATTATTGTCAGTCTGTAAAAGAGACGTACTAATCGGACAACATCGTTCCTAGCAGCGATCTGGGAGTCCAAGTTGCATCCAGACATCCTCCCCATGCTGTTCCCAAACCATTTCGGTGGTGTTTCCATCAATTTCTGACATTTTACTATGAACCAGGCACCTTCCCCTCTTCAGAGCAGGGGGTGCCTGGTTTAATGCTCGAGTTCTCCCATTGACTTCCCATTCCGTGGCCCCGATGTGTTCGGCCGGAGCCCCCAAGCAATACGGTGCTCGATCAGCACTCATGATTTCTTCTTTTTATTAATTAAATTAATAAAAAATTATTAGAAAAAAAATAATCTTTTTCAGAGTGTCTTTTACATAAAAAAAATAAAATAAAAAATCTAAGCTGCCTATCAGAAAGGATATTTAGCTTTCTGCTGTACTGTGTATGTTTGTCTCCACCTACTGGTGAAATTATTATTTCACTATTAATGTCAATTGTACTATCATTTATGTTTTTAACATGCTTGGAATTCTTTCCTTTTTGATTTGCAATTTTGCAAAGTTAATGAGTTTATTTGAGTTTAGTTTTACTAATGCATATCATAAAATCAAATACATAAACTTCACATTCACATAAAAAATACCTATAAGAAAAAGTTCATTTTATATACGGTCCCTTTAAATGCAGAGCTTTCTCAGGTAAAAAATAAAAATACAAAATAGCAGCTTCCTTATAATTTCTTTGTTCTTGGCGTGTGATTTTTAGTACCATTGATTTTATATTCTGTCTATGTTATTCAATGATCTTAATCAGTATTAGGGCACACGTGCACGAACGTATTTTCTTTCCGTGTTCGTACCTTTTTTTTTTGCGGACTGTATACGGAACCATTCATTTTAATGGGACCACATTCCGTTTCCATATGTCCGTATTTCCGTTCTGCAAAAAAATAGCACATGTCCTATTAATGTCCGCATTACGGACAAGGATAGTACTGTTCTATGAAGGGCCAGCTGTTCCATTCTACAAAATACGGAATGCACACTGATGTCATCCGTATTTTTTGCGGATCTGTATTTTGCAGGCCACAAAATAAATACGGACGTGTGCATGAGCCCTTAGGCTTATAACACACTCTCTTAGCTTGTTAGAATGTATCCATATACATAGACAGATCGCTACAACAGTCTGCGGTTAGTTGATGCCACGTGTACACATACTTTGTTAGTTATACATTCAGTCAGTCCGCAACTGATTTCGCCAACATGTTACTCATGAAGCACTGATCTGACTGCTTTCTTCGCGGCTTTTCTCCTGAGATGCGACTTCGATTGTGTCGTTCCTTGCTGCGCGTCTCTTAGCGCATGCGTACTCGTCCCGCAAGGATGCCAACAATTAGCCGAAAGTCCTTTCTTTGCCTTGGTACTGGTATGTCTCTATCCACACCGACTGTTCCGTGACTGCCACAGGTTACGTAAGAATTCCGTTATGGATTCTGTTATCATGGACCATAACTAAGGGTCCATTCACACGTCCGCATAATGGGTCTGCATCCGTTCCACAATTTTGCGGAAGGGGTGCAGACCCATTTATTTTTAATGGGGCCGCAAAAGATGCGGACAGCAAACCATGTGCTGTCTGCATCCGCACTTCCATTCCGTGGCCCGCAAAAAAAAAAAACTCTTGCTGACGTGTGAATGGACCCTTATGGTCCGTGCTAGCGGAATCTATAACTGAATTCTTAGATAATCTGAACTTTGTAAGCTGAACTTAAAACACAGGTTCACTCAACACTAGTCGCAACGTTTTAGCTTATAGCTTGAAAAGAGAATCTGTGAATGAGCTGAAAAAATTGCGACCACAGGAGTGAATAAAGTGTTTGAGAATGCAGTTTTTTTTACACACACATATACAGTGCTGCCCATAATTATTCATACCCCAGGCAATTTTGGACTTAAAGTTACTTTTATTCAACCAGCATATAATTGTTTGACGGGAAATGACATAGGTGTCTCCCAAAAGATAAAAGGACGACGAACAAGAGGCATTATTGTGGAAAAAAAACATTTCTCAGCTTTTATTTACATTTGAGCAAAAAGTGTCCAGTCCAAAATTATTTATACCCTTCTCAATAATCAATAGAAAAGCCTTTATTGGCTATTACAGCAATCAAATGTTTCCTATAATTGCAGACCAGCTTTTTGCATGTCTCCACAGGTATTTTTGCCCATTCATCTTTAGTAGGGATGAGCGAACTCGAACTGTATAGTTCGGGTTCGTACCGAATTTTGGGGTGTCCGTGACACGGACTCGAACCCGGACATTTTCGTAAAAGTCCGGGTTCGGGTTCGGGTTCGGTGTTCGTCGCTTTCTTGGCGCTTTTGTGACGCTTTCTTGGCGCTTTTTGAAAGGCTGCAAAGCAGCCAATCAACAAGCGTCATACTACTTGCCCCAAGAGGCCATCACAGCCATGCCTACTATTGGCATGGCTGTGATTGGCCAGAGCACCATGTGACCCAGCCTCTATTTAAGCTGGAGTCACATAGCGCCGCCCGTCACTCTGCTCTGATTAGCGTAGGGAGAGGTTGCGGCTGCGACAGTAGGGCGAGATTAGGCAGATTAACTCCTCCAAAGTACTTGATTATTGATCGATCTGCAGCTGTGGATCATTGAGCTGCTGATACTCAATTGCTCACTGTTTTTAGGCTGCCCAGACCGTTTGTCAGTCACATTTTTCTGGGGTGATCGGCGGCCATTTTGTGTCTTGTGGTGCGCCAGCACAAGCTGCGACCAAGTGCATTTAACCCTCAATGGTGTGGTTGTTTTTTGGCTAAAGCCTACATCAGGGTAAAGCTGTCACACCAAGTGCATTTAACCAGCAATAGTCTGTTTATTTTTTGGCCATATACTACATCAGGGGCAAGCTGCGCCTGTCACCAAGTGCATTTAACCCTCAATGGTGTGGTTGTTTTTTGGCTAAAGCCTACATCAGGGTGAAGCTGTCACACCAAGTGCATTTAACCAGCAATAGTCTGTTTATTTTTTGGCCATATACTACATCAGGGGCAAGCTGCGCCCGTCACCAAGTGCATTTAACCCTCAGTAGTGTGGTTGGTCAAGCTATCACACCAAGTGCATTTAACCAGCAATAGTCTGTTCATTTTTTGGCCATATACTAAATCAGGGGCAAGCTGCGCCCGTCACCAAGTGCATTTAACCAGCAATAGTCTGTTCATTTTTTGGCCATATACTACATCAGGGGCAAGCTGCAC
Organism: Bufo gargarizans; assembly: GCF_014858855.1. NCBI lineage: Eukaryota > Metazoa > Chordata > Amphibia > Anura > Bufonidae > Bufo > Bufo gargarizans. The sequence continues at coordinate 97,947,482 of NC_058084.1, forward strand.
CCGTCACCAAGTGCATTTAACCCTCAGTAGTGTGGTTGGTCAAGCTGTGACACCAAGTGCATTTAACCAGCAATAGTCTGTTCATTTTTTGGCCATATACTACATAAGGGGCAAGCTGCGCCCGTCACCAAGTGCATTTAACCCTCAGTAGTGTGGTTGGTCAAGCTATCACACCAAGTGCATTTAACCAGCAATAGTCTGTTCATTTTTTGGCCATATACTAAATCAGGGGCAAGCTGCGCCTGTCACCAAGTGCATTTAACCAGCAATAGTCTGTTCATTTTTTGGCCACATACTACATCAGGGGCAAGCTGCGCCCGTCACCAAGTGCATTTAACCCTCAGTAGTGTGGTTGGTCAAGCTGTGACACCAAGTGCATTTAACCAGGAATAGTCTGTTCATTTTTTGGCCATATACTACATCAGGGGCAAGCTGCGCCCGTCACCAAGTGCATTTAACCCTCAGTAGTGTGGTTGGTCAAGCTGTCACACCAAGTGCATTTAACCAGCAATAGTCTGTTCATTTTTTGGCCATATACTACATCAGGGGCAAGCTGCGCCTGTCACCAAGTGCATTTAACCCTCAATGGTGTGGTTGTTTTTTGGCTAAAGCCTACATCAGGGTGAAGCTGTCACACCAAGTGCATTTAACCAGCAATAGTCTGTTCATTTTTTGGCCATATACTAAATCAGGGGCAAGCTGCGCCCGTCACCAAGTGCATTTAACCCACAGTAGTGTGGTTGGTCAAGCTATCACACCAAGTGCATTTAACCAGCAATAGTCTGTTCATTTTATGGCCATATACTAAATCAGGGGCAAGCTGCGCCCGTCACCAAGTGCATTTAACCAGCAATAGTCTGTTCATTTTTTGGCCATATACTACATCAGGGGCAAGCTGCGCCCGTCACCAAGTGCATTTAACCCTCAGTAGTGTGGTTGGTCAAGCTATCACACCAAGTGCATTTAACCAGCAATAGTCTGTTCATTTTTTGGCCATATACTAAATCAGGGGCAAGCTGCGCCCGTCACCAAGTGCATTTAACCAGCAATAGTCTGTTCATTTTTTGGCCATATACTACATCAGGGGCAAGCTGAGCACGTCACCAAGTGCATTTAACCCTCAGTAGTGTGGTTGGTCAAGCTATCACACCAAGTGCATTTAACCAGCAATAGTCTGTTCATTTTTTGGCCATATACTACATCAGGGGCAAGCTGCGCCCGTCACCAAGTGCATTTAACCCTCAGTAGTGTGGTTGGTCAAGCTGTGACACCAAGTGCATTTAACCAGCAATAGTCTGTTCATTTTTTGGACATATACTACATCAGGGGCAAGCTGCGCCCGTCACCAAGTGCATTTAACCAGCTATAGTGTGGTTATTTTTTGGCCATATCCCAGTCTAATTCTGTCACCAAATCCATACCGGTCACCCAGTGCCTAAATACTAGGCCTCAAATTTATATCCCGCTAAATCTCTCGTTACCGCTGTCCTGTTGTGGCTGGGAAAGTTATTTAGTGTCCGTCAAAGCACATTTTTTGTTCTGGGTTGAAATACAATTCCCAATTTAGCAATTTCATAATTTAGTGGTTTCTGCTATATCAGAGCTATTTGAAATCTATCCCTAAAAGGGTATATAATATTCAAGGTGCACATAGGGTCATTCAGAATAACTTCACACACACGCTACTGTGCATTTCCAAGTCCAATTCTGTTAGTAAATCCATACCGGTCACCCAGCGCCTAAATACTAGGCCTCAAATTTATATCCCGCTAAATCTCTCGTTACCGCTGTCCTGTTGTGGCTGGGAAAGTTATTTAGTGTCCGTCAAAGCACATTTTTTGTTCTGGGTTGAAATACAATTCCCAATTTAGCAATTTCATAATTTAGTGGTTTCTGCTATATCAGAGCTATTTGAAATCTATCCCTAAAGGGGTATATAATATTCAAGGTGCACATAGGGTCATTCAGAATAACTTCACACACACGCTACTGTGCATTTCCAAGTCTAATTCTGTCACTAAATCCATACCGGTCACCCAGCGCCTAAATACTAAGCCTCAAATTTATATCCCGCTAAATCTCTCGTTACCGCTGTCCTGTTGTGGCTGGGAGAGTTATTTAGTGTCCGTCAAAGCACATTTTTTGTTCTGGGTTGAAATACAATTCCCAATTTAGCAATTTCATAATTTAGTGGTTTCTGCTATATCAGAGCTATTTGAAATCTATCCCTAAAAGGGTATATAATATTCAAGGTGCACATAGGGTCATTCAGAATAACTTCACACACACGCTACTGTGCATTTCCAAGTCTAATTCTGTCACTAAATCCATACCGGTCACCCAGCGCCTAAATACTAGGCCTCAAATTTATATCCCGCTAAATCTGTCGTTACCGCTGTACTGTTGTGGCTGGGCAAGTTATTTAGTGTCCGTCAAAGCACATTTTTTGTTCAGGGTTGAAATACAATTCCCAATTTAGCAATTTCATAATTTAGTGGTTTCTGCTATATCAGAGCTATTTGAAATCTATCCCTAAAAGGGTATATAATATTCAAGGTGCACATAGGGTCATTCAGAATAACTTCACACACACGCTACTGTGCATTTCCAAGTCTAATTCTGTCACTAAATCCATACCGGTCACCCAGCGCCTAAATACTAGGCCTCAAATTTATATCCCGCTAAATCTCTCGTTACCGCTGTCCTGTTGTGGCTGGGAAAGATATTTAGTGTCCGTCAAAGCACATTTTTTGTTCTGGGTTGAAATACAATTCCCAATTTAGCAATTTCATAATTTAGTGGTTCCTGCTATATCAGAGCTATTTGAAATCTATCCCTAAAAGGGTATATAATATTCAAGGTGCACATAGGGTCATTCAGAATAACTTCACACACACGCTACTGTGCATTTCCAAGTCCAATTCTGTTAGTAAATCCATACCGGTCACCCAGCGCCTAAATACTAGGCCTCAAATTTATATCCCGCTGAATTTGAATACAATACATTGGGCCAAATAATATTTTTGTTGTTGTGGTGAACCATAACAATGAGGAAAACATCTAGTAAGGGACGCAGACGTGGACATGGTCGTGGTGATGTTAGTGGACCCTCTGGTGCTGGGAGAGGACGTGGCAGTTCTGCCACATCCACACGTCCTAGTGTACCAACTACCTCAGGTCCCAGTAGCCGCCAGAATTTACAGCGATATATGGTGGGGCCCAATGCCGTTCTAAGGATGGTAAGGCCTGAGCAGGTACAGGCATTAGTCAATTGGGTGGCCGACAGTGGATCCAGCACGTTCACATTATCTCCCACCCAGTCTTCTGCAGAAAGCGCACAGATGGCGCCTGAAAACCAACCCCATCAGTCTGTCACATCACCCCCATGCATACCAGGGAAACTGTCTCAGCCTCAAGTTATGCAGCAGTCTCTTATGCTGTTTGAAGACTCCGCTGGCAGGGTTTCCCAAGGGCATCCACCTAGCCCTTCCCCAGCGGTGAAAGACATAGAATGCACTGACGCACAACCACTTATGTTTCCTAATGATGAGGACATGGGAATACCACCTCAGCATGTCTCTGATGATGACGAAACACAGGTGCCAACTGCTGCGTCTTTCTGCAGTGTGCAGACTATACAGGAGGTCAGGGATCAAGACTGGGTGGAAGACGATGCAGGGGACGATGAGGTCCTAGACCCCACATGGAATGAAGGTCGTGCCACTGACTTTCACAGTTCGGAGGAAGAGGCAGTGGTGAGACCGAGCCAACAGCGTAGAAAAAGAGGGAGCAGTGGGCAAAAGCAGAACACCCGCCGCCAAGAGACTCCGCCTGCTACTGACCGCCGCCATCTGGGACCGAGCACCCCAAAGGCAGCTTCAAGGAGTTCCCTGGCATGGCACTTCTTCAAACAATGTGCTGACGACAAGACCCGAGTGGTTTGCACACTGTGCCATCAGAGCCTGAAGCGAGGCATTAACGTTCTGAACCTGAGCACAACCTGCATGACCAGGCACCTGCATGCAAAGCATGAACTGCAGTGGAGTAAACACCTTAAAACCAAGGAAGTCACTCAGGCTCCCCCTGCTACCTCTTCTGCTGCTACCGCCTCGGCCTCTTCTGCTGCTGCCGCCTCGGCCTCTTCCTCCGCCTCTGGAGGAACGTTGGCACCTGCCGCCCAGCAAACAGGGGATGTACCACCAACACCACCACCACCACCTCCGTCACCAAGCGTCTCAACCATGTCACACGGCAGCGTTCAGCTCTCCATCTCACAAACATTTGAGAGAAAGCGTAAATTCCCACCTAGCCACCCTCGATCCCTGGCCCTGAATGCCAGCATTTCTAAACTACTGGCCTATGAAATGCTGTCATTTAGGCTGGTGGACACAGACAGCTTCAAACAGCTCATGTCGCTTGCTGTCCCACAGTATGTTGTTCCCAGCCGCCACTACTTCTCCAAGAGAGCCGTGCCTTCCCTGCACAACCAAGTATCCGATAAAATCAAGTGTGCACTGCGCAACGCCATCTGTAGCAAGGTCCACCTAACCACAGATACGTGGACCAGTAAGCACGGCCAGGGACGCTATATCTCCCTAACTGCACACTGGGTAAATGTAGTGGCAGCTGGGCCCCAGGCGGAGAGCTGTTTGGCGCACGTCCTTCCGCCGCCAAGGATCGCAGGGCAACATTCTTTGCCTCCTGTTGCCACCTCCTCCTTCTCAGCTTCCTCCTCCTCTTCTTCCACCTGCTCATCCAGTCAGCCACACACCTTCACCACCAACTTCAGCACAGCCCGGGGTAAACGTCAGCAGGCCATTCTGAAACTCATATGTTTGGGGGACAGGCCCCACACCGCACAGGAGTTGTGGCGGGGTATAGAACAACAGACCGACGAGTGGTTGCTGCCGGTGAGCCTCAAGCCCGGCCTGGTGGTGTGTAATAATGGGCGAAATCTCGTTGCAGCTCTGGGACTAGCCAATTTGACGCACATCCCTTGCTTGGCGCATGTGCTGAATTTGGTGGTGCAGAAGTTCATACACAACTACCCCGACATGTCAGAGCTGCTGCATAAAGTGCGGGCCGTCTGTTCGCGCTTCCGGCGTTCACATCCTGCTGCTGCTCGCCTGTCTGCGCTACAGCGTAACTTCGGCCTTCCCGCTCACCGCCTCATATGCGACGTGCCCACCAGGTGGAACTCCACCTTGCACATGCTGGACAGACTGTGCGAGCAGCAGCAGGCCATAGTGGAGTTTCAGCTGCAGCACGCACGGGTCAGTCGCACTACAGAACAGCACCACTTCACCACCAATGACTGGGCCTCCATGCGAGACCTGTGTGCCCTGTTGCGCTGTTTCGAGTACTCCACCAACATGGCCAGTGGCGATGACGCCGTTATCAGCGTTACAATACCACTTCTATGTCTCCTTGAGAAAACACTTAGGGCGATGATGGAAGAGGAGGTGGCCCAGGAGGAGGAGGAGGAGGAGGAGGAAGAGGGGTCATTTTTAGCACTTTCAGGCCAGTCTCTTCGAAGTGACTCAGAGGGAGGTTTTTGGACTTATATTATTGGACTCCAGGGCACTTCCTCATTCAATCCTATTTTTATTTTCATTTTACCATTATATTGCGAGGCTACCCAAAGTTGAATGAACCTCTCCTCTGTCTGGGTGCCGGGGCCTAAATATATGCCAATGGACTGTTCCAATGTTGGGTGATGTGAAGCCTGATTCTCTGCTATGACATGCAGAATGATTCTCTGCTGACATGAAGCCAGATTGTCTGTTACGGGACCTCTCTCCTCTGCCTGGGTGCTGGGCCTAAATTTATGAAAATGGACTCTTACAGTGGTGGGTGACGTGAAGCCTGATTCTCTGCTATGATATGAAGACTGATTCTCTGCTGACATGAAGCCAGATTGTCTGTTACGGGACCTCTCTCCTCTGCCTGGGTGCTGGGCCTAAATATATGCCAATGGACTGTTGCAGTGGTGGCTGACGTGAAGCCTCATTCTCTGCTATGACATGCAGACTAATTCTCTGCTGACATGAAGTCAGATCCTCTGTTACGGGACCTCTCTCCTCTGCCTGGGTGCTGGGCCTAAACTTATGAAAATGGACTCTTACAGTGGTGGGTGACGTGAAGCCTCATTCTCTGCTATGACATGCAGACTGATTCTCTGCTGACATGAAGCCAGATTGTCTGTTACGGGACCTCTCTCCTCTGCCTGTGTGCTGGGCCTAAATATATGCCAATGGACTGTTGCAGTGGTGGCTGACGTGAATCCTCATTCTCTGCTATGACATGCAGACTAATTCTCTGCTGACATTAAGCCAGATTGTCTGTTACGGGACCTCTCTCCTCTGCCTGTGTGCTGGGCCTAAATATATGCCAATGGACTGTTGCAGTGGTGGCTGACGTGAAGCCTCATTCTCTGCTATGACATGCAGACTAATTCTCTGCTGACATGAAGCCAGATTGTCTGTTACGGGACCTCTCTCCTCTGCCTGGGTGCTGGGCCTAAACTTATGAAAATGGACTCTTACAGTGGTGGCTGACGTGAAGCCTGATTCTCTGCTATGACATGAAGACTGATTCTCTGCTGACATGAAGCCAGATCCTCTGTTACGGGATCTCTCTCCTCTGCCTGGGTGCTGGGCCTAAACTTATGAAAATGGACTGTTGCAGTGGTGGCTGACGTGAAGCCTCATTCTCTGCTATGACATGCAGACTAATTCTCTGCTGACATGAAGCCAGATTCTCTGTTACGGGACCTCTCTCCTCTGCCTGGGTTCCGGGGCCTAAATATCTGAGAATGGACTGTTCCAGTGGTGGGTGACGGGAAGCCAGATTCTCTGCTATGGGACCTCTCTCCAATTGATTTTGGTTAATTTTTATTTATTTAATTTTTATTTTAATTCATTTCCCTATCCACATTTGTTTGCAGGGGATTTACCTACATGTTGCTGCCTTTTGCAGCCCTCTAGCCCTTTCCTGGGCTGTTTTCCAGCCTTTTTAGTGCCGAAAAGTTCGGGTCCCCATTGACTTCAATGGGGTTCGGGTTCGGGACGAAGTTCGGATCGGGTTCGGATCCTGAACCCGAACATTTTCGGGAAGTTCGGCCAAACTTCTCGAACCCGAACATCCAGGTGTTCGCTCAACTCTAATCTTTAGCAATGAGCTCCAAATCTTTCAGGTTGGAGGGTCTTCTTGCCATCACCCTGATCTTTAGCTCCCTCCACAGATTCTCAATTGGATTCAAGTCTGGACTCTGGCTGGGCCACTCCAAAACGTTAATGTTGTTGTCTGCTAACCATTTCTTCACAACTTTTGCTGTGTGTTTTGTGTCTTTGTCATGCTGAAATGTCTACTGGTGCCCAAGGCCAAGTTTCTCTGCAGACTGCCTGATGTCGTCATTGAGAATCCTCATGTATTGCTCTTTTTTCATGGTGCCGTTTAATGTGATTAGGTTTTCTGGTCTATTGGCTGAAAAACATCCCCAAAGCATTAGGTTCCCACCACCATGTTTGACAGTGGGGATGGTGTTCTTTGGGTTGAAGGCTTCTCCTTTTTTTCTGCCCAATGAAGGAATTCTATTTTTGTTTCATCTGACCATAACACAGAAGACCAGAAGTTTTTTTCTTTGTCCAGATGAGCTTTTGCAAAGGCCAAGCAAGCTTTTGTGTGCCTTATCTGGAGAAGTAGCGTCCTCCTTGGTCTGCATTGTGCAGTGTCCGTTGGATTGTCTGCCTTGAGACATTGCCACCAGAAGAGCCCAGATTCACCAGGATGGCCTTGGTGGTGATCCTTGGATTCTTTTTCACCTCTCTAACTATCCTACTGGCTAGCACAGGTGTTACTTTTGGCTTTTGACCACGTCCTCTGAGATTTTCCACAGTATTTTTTGTTTAAATGTAAATAAAAGCTGAGAAATATTTTTTTTCCACAATAATGCCTCTTGTACATCGTCTTATTATCTTTTGGGAGACACCTATGTCATTTCCCATCATAAAATTACTTGCTGGTTGAATAAAAGTAACTTTAAGTCAAAATTTTCCTGGGATATGAATAATTATGGGCAGCACTGTATATATATATATATATATGTATATATAAAAGTCAAAGCAGCTGGGCAGCACTGCAAACAATAGTAGAACAAAGTAGAAAAAAAGGGGTGCCAGCGGCAGTGGCGGTGATCCTCCTGTCAAACCATAAAAGAAAAATGAAATTCCACGGCACTTCCCAAAAATAGATACGTGTTTATTTCACCAGATGCAATGTTTCGGTTCTCCCTTTGGAACCTTTTTCAAGCAGTGACAAATTCATGGTGCAAATTACATATATTTATACTACACATGTGATTATTGGATAATTAAAACAATCAAGTACAAAAATATAAAAAGTTCATGATTATAATATTGAAAATACATATAAAACAGTGTATAATATAATACATATAGGGGGCGTGGCTAACTTCCGACCGAGGAGAACCTCTCTCTCCTCTGCTCTGATATAGCCAGAGATTCCAAAATGGCGCCGATCTCACCGCACCCCACAAGCCACAAAACGCCGGAGGCAACTGATACTGCGCACGGTTGTGAGACGGAGGCGGATGCGCTACCCATATGCCGCACATACCTCAAAGAAGTCCTTTCCTCTTCCCTGGCATCTGCCCTGGAACCTCTAAGTTCAGATCTGCTTGCCATCAAACAAGACGTCCGACATATAGGACGCAGAGTAGAAACACTAGAGGAGTCGCAAACCTCAGTTATACAGCATCAGACCGCTGTTCAGCATAACCTACATGCCATTCAGTCTAATATGAACTTCCTTTACAGTGCTCTAGAGGATCAAGAGAATAGAGGGAGGCGCAATAATCTACGCTTCAGGGGTGTCCCTGAGTCAGTCGCCCCTAGCGATGTACCTAATACCATAGTGCAAATCTGCCTCTCTCTCTCCTAGGCCCAGATTCAGCACATGAAGTGCTCCTGGAAAGAGCCCACAGGGCCCTTAAGCCCAAACCAGCTTCCTCAGCCCCTCCTAGGGACATAATATGCAAATTCCTGCATTTTCCTGTGAAGGAGGCTGTCCTCCTAAAAGCTAGAGAAGCTAAAGCTGCAAACTGGGATGGGCATGAAGTTCTCATTTTCCAAGATCTGGCCCAGTCAACCCTGCGGAAGAGAAGAGCTTTAAAGCCACTGACGGACTGGCTTAGATCAAAGCAAGTCTTATATAGATGGTCCTTCCCTTTTGGCCTCTCCTTCATGTACGAGGGTCGCAGACTCAATGTTTCCTCATTCCAGGACCTGGAACACTCTTATGAACTCCTGGGGATTGATCCCTTGGACATTCAGAACTGGGACCCAGTCCAGGACCTGGATAAATTGCCTACCCTTCCTCCGCTTGAGCTTTGGGAAAAGCAGCAAACCCCTAAACCTCAAAGAGGTAGAAGAGGAACCCCCAAGGCAACACCCAGAAGGCTTACATTGGGGGACTGAAGACATCCCCTCGTCGCTGATGTCCCTTGATTAGGGATACTCTATGCTTAATTTTACAAAGTCTTTTCTACGCTGTCTTTTCTATTAAAATTTCTTGACTTCTTCCCCTCTCCACCTACCTCTCTGATGCTCACTTGCCGATCCCAACCTGGTCACCTATCTCTTAACTAGGGTGATACACATGATAGTGTCTCACCCCCCCTCCAGATTCTCTGATTCTCTGTTATCTTCACTCTCCCCTACCCCTGTTTACTTTTCCTAATTCCTTTTTCCCACACTGTCTCTTTCCTCATACTTTTCATCTCTTTGGCTCTCAATTTACAATATGGTATTGTTAAATACAATGCTTTTCTCTTACCTGGAGCTGTGTTGCTCCTCTTTGTGCGAACATCCTGTTACTCTAACTGTTATGGTACATGTTAATGTTCTATAATATAATACATATATTGTGTATACATTCATATATGAAATATCCAAAATGTGCATATAATTAAATGTACAAAATCACAGAATTCATAAGTAATCCATAATTCATTAATTACAAACAAATGTGATCTAACCCTGGTTTGTGATTAAAAACATAATTGATGTGTGTGGGGGGGGGGAAACCATACATGTCAGTATAGAAACACCATGAGACACAGCGTCTCAAGAGTATAAACGCACATATCAAAAGGACCACCTCCCACATGATCATCAAAGGTCATTCTGACATGCGCGTCCAGTGCCCTGACATCTATTCCACATGCCTCACAGATAATTTGACCGCTGAAGAAGGTGAGAAAGGTCTGTTGGGTCCGAAACGTTCAGTCGATTTTAGCTTTCTGAGTGTGATGTAACATTTGGGCAACTGGAATATAAAACCCTTGTATTAATAAACTTTTTCTGAAAATGCAAAGCTCAAAAATCTGAGTGCCTCAATTCTCATTATATGTATCGTGGCTAACCCAGCCCTTGTTGGAACCAGAAACACCTCTAGAGTACGGTTCTCCATTTTCTCTACGTTGTATTTAAATAAGAACGGGACCATTCTTAGTTCTGTGTGGTGGCGGATATGTGTGGGCTGGCATGAGGAAATTCAATTAAACATGGTTGTCACAGGTGTTGAATTCCTCCCAGATCCATGCCTCATTCATTTTTAGAAATGTGAGGTAGTCCACACTGTCGTGAGTTAGGCAAGTGCACTTATCGGTCACGACCCCCCCTGCTGCGTTGAACGTCCTTTCGGACAGGACACTCGTCAGGGGGCAAGCCAAGAGTTCCATGGCATATTGTGCCAGCTCTGGCCACAGGTCAAGCCTGCACACCCAATAGTCCAGGGGTTCCTCGCTTCTCAGAGCGTCCACATCGGCCGTTAACCCGAAGTAGTCAGACACCTGACGGTCTAGGTGTTCCCTAAGGCTAGATCCGGCGGGCAGCTGTCGATAAGTTGGCTGCAAGAATGATCTCATATCTGAAGTAACCAACACATCTTCTAACCGCACTCTGCACTCTTCTTGTAGGCACGGTAGGATTGGTACCAGCATCTGTTTCTCTGTGGGTCGAAATTCCTCTGCCAGCTCCCGCAACAGCAGAATGCTGCATCCCTCGCAGCAAGGCCTGGAAATGCTGCATTCTGATAGCCGTCTGTGATGCTGGTAACATGTCCGACATTTTGTGTTTGTACTGGTCAGTACTGGTCCTTTCCCATTATGCTTTTTATACAGGGGTCACTCTTCAAACGCTGGAGCATGAAGGCCCCTCATTTACGCTAAATTGGAAGTGGTGGAGCGCCCTGGATCCTGCTCATGGCTCAGGAGAATTTCGTCCTCGGTCTACTCCCCCCAGCCACGTCAACACCAGGGATGCCCAAAAAGTTTAATGCCTGCTCTTCTTGCTACTCCTCCTCATCCTCCCCCCAGCCACCATCCTCCTCTGACCCTTCTTAAGACTTCTGCTGACTTGTCTCAGATGGAATAGCCCCCCTGGGAAATCATTCAGAATTGTGACATCCTCATCTTCCAGCTCCTGCTCCTCAATGGCTTGATCAAAGACACGGTGCAATGCACGCTCCAGAAAGAAGGTGAAAGGCACGATGTCACTGATTGTGCCCTAGCTGCGACTGACCAGTTTGGTCATCTCTTCAACTTGCCGCAGAAGTCTGCATGCATCGCGCATGAGCAGCCACTAGCACGTTGAAAAGAAACCAAACTCAACAGAACCTGTCCTGCTGCAGAGTTCGTACAGGTAGTCTTTAACGGCATGTTGCTGCTGGAGCAGCCTATCAAGCATATACAAGGTGGAGTTCCAGCGCGTCGGGCTGTCACAAATTAAACGTCTGATGGGCAGGTGGTGTTAACGCTGAACGTCAGGAAGGCGAGCCATGGCCATGTAAGATCTTCTAAAATGGCCAGAGGTGGCCTGCTGCAAGACGTCCTGGACCCCGGGGTATTTGGCAACGAATCGATGCACGACTAAGTTCAGGACATGTGCCATCCACGGCACGTGTGTCATTTTGCCCTGTTTCAGCAAACTCAGCAGATTGCCACCATTGTTGCACACCACTTACCAACTGTCAAATTTAGCGGGGTAAGCCACTGATCGGACTGTGACTGCAGAGCTGAAAGAAGTGCAGGACTGGTGTGGCTCTTGGCTTCCAGGCACAACAGCCGCAGCACAGCATGACAACGTCTCACCTGGCATGTCGAATAGGTTCTGGGGAGCTTAGGGGGTGCATCGGAAGAGGTGGTAGCAGTGTAAAAGAAGGAGTAAGCCGAGGAGGAGACGGAGGATGGAGGAGGAGAAGAAGAGGCATGCCTGCATGCATTCCGTGGCGGTAACACCAAATCCACACGGGTGGCACGGGTTACATGCTTGACAGCCATCAGAAGGTTCACCCAGTAGACAGTAAAAGTTATGTACCTTCCCTGCCCGTGTTTACTAGACAACGTGTCTGTGGTCAGATGTATCTTGGCACTGACACTGTGTGCCAGAGATACATTCAATTGCCGCTGAACATGGCCATATTGCTCTGGGATGCCCTTCTGGGAGAAATACAGTTGCAAGAAAAAGTATGTGAACCATTTGGAATTTTATGGATTTCTGCACAAATTGGTCATAAAATGTGATCTGATCTTCATCTAAGTCACAACAATAGACAATCACAGTCTGCTTAAACTAATAACACACAAATAATTAAATGTTACCATGTTTTTATTGAACACACCATGTAAACATTTACAGTGCAGGTGGAAAAAGTATGTGAACCCTTGGATTTAATAACTGGTTGAACCTCCTTTGGCAGCAATAACTTCAACCAAACGTTTCCTGTAGTTGCAGATCAGATGTGCACAACGGTCAGGAGTAATTCTTGACCATTCCTCTTTACAGAACTGTTTCAGTTCAGCAATATTCTTGAGATGTCTGGTGTGAATCGCTTTCTTGAGGTCATGCCACAGTATCTCAATCGGGTTGAGGTTAGGAGTCTGACTGGGCCACTCCAGAAGGCGTATTTTCTTCTGTTTAAGCCATTCTGTTGTTGATTTACTTCTATGCTTTGGGTCGTTGTCCTGTTGCAACACCTATCTTCTGTTGAGCTTCAGCTGGTGGACAGATGGCCTTAAGTTCTCCTGCAAAATGTCTTGATAAACTTGGGAATTCATTTTTCCTTCGATGATAACAATCCGTCCAGGCACTGACGCAGCAAAGCAGCCCCCAACTATGATGCCCCCACTACCATACTTCACAGTTGGGATGAGGTTTTGATGTTAGTGTTCTTTGCCTCTTTTTCTCCACACATAGTGTTGTGTGTTTCTTCCAAACAACTCAACTTTGGTTTCATCTGTCCACAGAATATTTTGCCAGTACTGCTGTGGAACCTCCAGGTGCTCTTGTGCAAAGTGTAAACATGCAGCATTTTTATTTTTTTTGGACAGCAGTGGCTTCCTCTGTGGTATCCTCCCGTGAAATCCATTCTTGTTTAGTGTTTTACATATTATAGATTCGCTAACAGGGATATTAGCATATGCCAGAGACTCTAGGATTCTTCTTCACCTCATTGAGTAGTCTGTGCTGTGCTCTTGCAGTCATCTTTACAGGATGGCCACTCCTAGGGAGAGTAGCAGCAGTGCTGAACTTTCTCCATTTATAGACAATTTGTCTTACCGTGGACTGATGAACAGCAAGGCTTTTGGAGATACTTTTATAACCCTTTCCAGCTTTATGCAAGTCAACAATTTTTAATCGTAGGTCTTCTGGGAGCTCTTCTGTGTGAAGCATCATTCACATCAGGTAATGCTCCTTGTGAAAAGCAAACCTAGAACTGGTGTGTGTTTTTTATAGTGCAGGGCAGCTGTAACCAACACCTCCAATCTCATCTCATTGATTTGACTCCAGTTGGCTGACACCTCACTCCAATTAGCTCTTGGAGATGTCATTAATCTAGGGGTTCACATACTTTTTCCACCTGTACTGTGAATGTTTACATGGTGTGTTCAATCAAAACATGGTAACATTTAATTATTTGTGTGTTATTAGTTTAAGCAGACTGTGATTGTCTATTGTTGTGACTTAGATGAAGATCAGATCACATTTTATGACCAATTTGTGCAAAAATCCATATCATTCCAAAGGGTTCACATACTTTTTCTTGCAACTGTATATCCTGCCGGGGACCTTCCATTGCAGTGTGCCAATGGCAACACATTTTTTAAAGGCCTTCGAATCCACCAGTTTATATGGCAGTAGTTGGTGGGCTAGCAGTTCCGACAAGCCAGCGGTCAGCCGTTGGGCAAGAGGGTTATCCAGCGTCATCAACTTTTTATGCTCGAACATTTGGGCCACGGAAGCCTGCCTTTTGCCAGATGAACGCGATGATGGCACGGTGATAGGTGGAGTGGAGGACAAATAATAAGAGAGAGGAGAAGGAGGAGAGGCTGGACGTGGAGCACTGGGAGAGTGGCTTTGTGGGTTCTGACAGTGTTGCTCCCACTGGGCTCAGTGATGGGAGGCCAGGTGACTTCTTAAGGTGGTCGTCCCTAGGTGTGTTTTGGGCTTTCCGCGACTTATGGGTTGACAGCACATGCTACAGATGGCAACACTATTGTCAGCAGCCGACACGTTAAAAAAAAGCACAAACTGCGGAGCCATGTGCCGGCATCCTGGGAGCGCCAGATGTGACTGTGCATGGTGGCTGGCTCGCTCCAGATACATTTGCAGTTTGCTTTTTGTCTCCTGTGCACTGCGAGTTCTGCCTGTTTCTCCTCCTTCTACCACCAATCTGCTGCTCTGTCTCTCCCTCTGACCTCCCCTCCTCTTCCTCTCTTGTGGGCACCCACGTGACATCCATCAACATGACATCATCGTCACCTTCACCACCACTGACATTAAAGATTTCGGAGTAGGCAGCAACAGTGGGGACCTCCGTCCTAGGGCTGATCTGGGTACAGTCGTCAGACCACTGGTTGGAGGCCGTTTCTACTTCCTCTACCTGATCCGATGCCAAGAATGGTTGCGCATTGGTAAGGTCTGGGAATTAATGGGAAAATATTTCCTCTGACTCGAATGGAGGGGCTGTGATGGTGGTGGTGTCTTTGGGGGTGCACACAGCAGAGAGTGAGGAGGGTGCAGATACAGAAGAGGAGGAGGGTACAGATGCGGAAAGGCGTGTCCTATGATGTAATCGCACGCACCTTCTCCAACTTCCCACTTAGGCTCCGGCCTGATGCACCTGCCCGACCCCTACCACCCCTGCAGAATGGCCTGCCTCTTCTTCTGCCTGTCATTTTGAAAATGATCCTGTGAAAAAGTCCCTATAGAAGAGCAGTATTTTGTGGAAACAGGTATATAGAGCTTCTTAACGAGTATTTGCTGGAAGCCGGTATATCAAACTCCTTAACTAGAGTTGAGCGGACACCTGGATGTTCGGGTTTGACGGGTTTGGCCAAACGTCACAAAAAAGTTTGAGTTCGGGACCCGAACTTGACCCGGAACCCCATTGAAGTCAATGAGGACCCAAACTTTTGAGCACTAAAAATGTCATGAAAAAGGGCTAGAGGGCTGAAAATGCCAGCAAAATGTGGTTAAGAGCATGGCAAGTGCTCTGCAAACAAATGTGGATAGGGAAAGGACTTAAAATAACATAAAATACGTACAAATAAAAAAAAGATATAATCTTGTTCTAGGAGGAAGAGGTCCATATGGAGTAGGAGGTTGAGCAGGCAGTGGATGTGGCGGTGTAGGTGGAAGCGGCGATAGAGGAGGTGGCCTACACTGGTTTTTGGTTTAGATTTTATTTTTTATTTTTATTAGGGTACACCCCAAAACATTGGGAAATATAAATTGTGATAACCCCCACCAGCCGTGCTAAACAAACGTTCAGACAATAGACTGCCTGAGCAGGCCAGCACCTCCAAGGCGTAAAGGGAAAGCTCAGCCCATGTGCCCAATTTGTAGATCCAGAAGTTGCAAGGGGCAGACCCATCAGTCAGTTTGTGTAGGCGTGTACACACATACTGCCCCACCATGTCGCACGTCCCCGTGATGTTCACAATCCAATTGGATATCTGCTCTATGAACTTTCGATGTTCTGTTTTGCGCCTACCAAGTTGATCACGGTTAGCGGCGAATCAGGGTTCCACGCCGGAGAGGGAGCGTCAGAAAGGGATAGCACTTCCAAGGGAGATCAATGGATGAAATTTAATTGTGATCGAGCGGAAATGTGGGAGAAGCTATTAAAATGGTAGAATCTAAGAAAAGGAGGGGGCGCGCAGCAATTACCCACTCCCGACTTGGGGAGGTAGTGACGATAAATAGCAATACAAGACTCTTAAGATGCCCTGTTAGTGGAATGATTAATAAAAAATTATAGGGAATGACAATGGGGTATTTATAATTTGGAAACGTTAGACAGGAGAGGCCCTGCTGCCGCTTTGTTGTAACTTGTGATAACTCCCTCCAGTCGTGCTAAACACATGTTCATAAAATACACTGGCTGCAGGGCAGGCTGGCACCTCCAAGGGGTAAAGGGCAAGCTCAGGCCGTGTGCCCAATTTGGAGACCCAGAAGTTGCAGGGGGCAGACCCATCAGTCAGTTTGTGTAGGCGTTTGCACACATACTGCCCCAACATGTTGCACGTCCCCGTGATGTTCACGATCCAATTTGATATCTGCTCTATCAACTTTCGATGTTTTTTTAATGCACCTACCATGGTGATCACGGGTGGTGGGGAATCAGGGTTCCAGGACGGAGAGGGAGCCTGAGAAAAGGATACCACATGCAAGGGAGGTCAATAGATGAAATGAAATGTAATTGAGCGGAAATGTGGGACAAAGTATCGAAGCATAAGCTTCCAAGTTAAGGATGGGGTGAGCAGCAATTACCCACTCCCGACTCGGGAAGGTAGTGACGATAAATAACACTACAGGACTCTTAAGATGCCCTGTTATTGGAATGATTAAAAATGATAGGGAATGTCACTGTGGTATTTTGGATTTGTAAACGTTAGCCAGGAAAGGCCCTGCTGCCGCTTTGTTAACTCTAGATAACTTATGCCACGATCCATTTGGATATTTTCTGTATCATCTTTCTATGTTCTTTTCTGAGCCTACCATGTTGATCACGGTTATCGGTGAATCAGGGTTCCACACCGGAGAGGGAGCGTGAGAAAAAGAGACCAAATCCAAGGGAGGTAAATTTTTTTAAATTAAATATGATCGAGTGGAAAAGTGGGACAAATTATTGAAGAGCAAATGTGGGACAAATTGTTAAAGTTTAAGGCTAATATGGCAAATATGGCAAAATTGGTAAAATGTCACCTGACAATGTAACAGACGATTTTTTTAAAAATGTATGTCCTTATCACCTAAGCAGAGCAGGGGTTTAATCACAGCAAAAATGGACAAATGTCACCCAAGAATGTAACAGACAAATTAGTGAAATTTGCTTAACTGTCTACTAGGTACAGCAGGGGTATATCACACCCCAAAATTTGTGATTTTGACCCAAAAATTTAACAGACAAATTAGTGAAATGACATAAAATAAATTAAAACAAATGCAAATAAAAAAAATATAAACTTGATTTATGAGGTGGAGGTCCATATGGAGTAGGAGTTTGAGTAGGCGGTGGAAGTAGCGGTGTAGGTGGAAGCGGCGGTGGAGTAGGATGAGGTAGCCAACACTGGTTTTTGGTTTTAATGTAATTTATTTTATTTATTTTTAAATTAGGATACACTCCAAAAGAGTGTGAAATATCCAAAATACAACTATGAGCAATTGCGCTGTAGTATAACAATGGCTTTAATGAACATGAGCTTGTCTACATTGGCTGTGGACAGGCGGTTGCGCTTGTCTGTGATAATGCCCCTGCCGTGTTAATCACATGTTCAGACAATACACTAGCTGTAGGGCAGGCCAGTACCTCCAAGGTGTAAAGGGCAAGCTCAGGCCATGTGCCCAATTTTGAGACCCAGAAGTTTAAGGGGGCAGACCCATCATTCAGTACGTGTAGGCGTGTGCACACATACTGCTCCACCATGTTGCTGAAATACTGCCTCCTGCTAAGACGTTCCATATCAGCTGGTGGTGCTGGTTGTTTTGGCGTGCTGACAAAGCTTTTTTTCAGCACGCCACAAGGCCGCAGTTTTTTGCCCAAAATGGGTGTTTTTTTAATAACAGAATAGAACACCAGTATCAAGCGCGTGTATCTCACAAATGACAAATGCAGCAAGGGCTGCAATATTAAGTACGTGTTTTTTTAAACCCAATATGGGTGTGTGTTTTTTTATAACAGAATAGAACAGCAGTATATAACTAGTGGGGAAATTAATGGTTGGCAGACAATGTCATAGAGCAGCAGGAAATGCTAGCAGAATGCTTGGGTGTATAGCAAGAGGAATTACCAGTAGAAAGAGGGAGGTGCTCATGCCGCTCTACAGAGCACTAGTGAGACCTCATTTGGAGTATTGTGCGCAGTACTGGAGACCATATCTCCAGAAGGATATTGAAACTTTGGAGGAAGTTCAGAGAAGAGCTACTAAACTAGTACATGGATTGCAGGATAAAACTTATCAGGAAAGATTAAAGGACCTTAACATGTATAGCTTGGAAGAAAGACGAGACAGAGGGGATATGATATAAACTTTAAAATACATAAAGGGAATCAACAAGGTAAAAGATGAGATAATATTTAAAAGAAGAAAAACTGCTACAAGAGGACATAGATTTAATTTAGAGGGGCAAAGGTTTAAAAGTAATATCAGGAAGTATTACTTTACTGAGAGAGTAGTGGATGCATGGAATAGCCTTTCTGCAGAAGTGGTAGCTGCAAATACAGTGGAGGAGTTTAAGCATGCATGGGATAGGCATAAGGCCATCCTTCATATAAGATAGGGCCAGGGTCTATTCATAGTATTCATTATATTGGGCAGATTAAATGGGCCAAATGGTTCTTATCTGCCGACACATTCTATGTTTCTATGACGCTTGAATTTCACACTGACAGATGCAGACAAGGCCGCAAATTAAGTATTTTGCCCAGAAAGGGTGTTTTTGTTTTTGTAAATAACAGAATAGCACAGCAGTATCTAAAGCGTGTATCTCACAATGACACATGCTGCAAGGGCTGTAAAAGCTCCCTACACTAAGCAGAGCAGAGTGACGTGCAGCGCTACGTGACTCAAGCTTATATAGAGGCTGGGTCACATGCTGCACTGGCCAATCACAGCCATGCCATTAGTAGGCATGGCTGTGATGGCTTCTAAGGGCAAATGAGTTAAACGCTTGTTGATTGGCTGTTCTGCAGCCTTTCAAAAAGCGCCATTAACTTGGCGAATACCAAAGCCAAACTTTTACTAAAATGTTCGGGATCGGGTCCGGGGTCCAAAAATCCTAAAGTTCGGTACGAACCTGAACTTTACAGTTCGGGTTTGCTCAACCCTACCCTTAAAAATAAGCCGATATATCAATCCCATTAATCAATATTTGGTGGAAGCTAGTGTAAAACAGGCCTCAATCAATATTTGGTGGAAGCTGGTATATCAATCCCCTATATCAGTAGTTTGTGGAAACAGGTATATAGAACACTTTAATGAGTATTTGCAGGAAGCTGGTATATCAAACCCCTTAATCAATATTTGGTGGAGGCTGGTGTATCTCAGGCCTCATTCAATATTTTGTGGAAGCCGGTATATCAATCCAATCTATAGGTATATTGTGGAAAAAGGTATATAGAACCCCTTAATGAGTATTTGCTGGAAGCCGGTATATCAAACCCCGTAATCAATATTTGGCGGAAGCTGGATATCGCATGCCTAAATAAATATTTTGTGGAAGCCGGTATATCAATCCAATCTATAGGTATATTGTGGAAACAGGTATATAGAACCCATTAATGAGTATTTGCTGAAAGCTGGTACATCAAACCCCTTAAATAATTTTTGGTAGAAGCTGGTGTATCTCAGGCCTCAATCAATATTTTGTAGAAGCCAGTATATCAATCCCCTCTATCAGCATTTTGTGGAAACAGTTATATAGACCCCCTTAATGAGTATTTGCTGGTAGCTAGTATATCAAACCCCTTAATCAATATTTGGTGGAAGCTGGTTTATCTCAGGCCTAACTTCCAGCAACATATAACCCTAAAATCTCATATGCTTTATCTAAATGGGTTAAAAAAATGGGAATCAGTATCCCGAGAACAAGGACAGACATTGATCAATGAAGATCTAATCGATAGACATAATCTATAGACAAGGAAGGTAAGCACCTATATCATAGGGAAGATGGGAAATCTGTCCCTCGTCTTTCCCTATTCTTCTCCTCAGCCCAGGGATGGTCCCTGATGGTGGGGACTCCCTGTCCTCGAACCTAGGCTGTAATTGCCCTAAAGAGACCCTGAGGTGTATGAGACAAGAGGGTGAGTATATTGATAATACCCTTGAAGAAGGGAAGGTGCTTACCATCAGATACAAAAAACAAAAAATACAACACCCAACCCTAAGTATTAGGGCTTAATGGTGGATAACCTTCATACTATCGGTCATGATGTTATCAGGGACCTATGAATGAGAGTATAATCCACTTTGACTTGAGTAATATAAAACCCTGACGTGTTTTCCCCGCTCAATGGTTCACCAGGGGGTGATAGGATATGGGTGATGGATACCAACATAGATAGTGTGTCATCTGTAACTACATCACTGATGTCAAGATACACAAATGAATAGTATGGCATCATCAATTATATATATATATATATATATATATATATATATATTAGCAATACCAAGTCTCCAATGCTTATTAACAGGAAACATCAACTGTTAGGCAGGAAACCTGACAGTATGCTTAACGGACCAGCATATGTCGGCGATCACGCCCGTACCGGGGCCTGCGTGAAGTTCACTGCAGATATCTGTGAATAAAGGATACATAATAGGAGAAATTGATCTCACAACACTACTCTTTAACAGTCCCAATAGACAATTAAAAGAGACTCACATTCTGCATGAATTGCCATATAGCATGATGGGCCCACAGGTACATCTCATGCTTCCTTCAGTCCATACAGATAGCCAGTACTGTAACAGGATTGCAATTGCTATTGATAAATGTCTGCTAAGATCTAACAAATGAATGGGAATTCGATACCCCAACTTACAGTTACAGGTATAGGATTCGGTTATCCTAGTGCCTCCTTAGTCACTTACAAAACAAGTAGGGTGCCCCCTTATATATGCTAGAACATTCATAGATCCCGCCATGGATTCAAAGACGCCAAAGCTGTCACTTCCGGTCACATGGTACACACCATGGGTAAACTTCCGGCCGGTGGAACGCACTTGGATGGCTCGCGTGATCATGTGGTATTGGGATGCGACGGATAGTTGAATGCATGGGGAATAAAGGTAAAATCACCAAGTGTGCTCCCCAATGCCTACTATAGCCGTCATCAACAATATAGATGCCTCAAAACACCGCTATACTGCACCACAGATACTTGCCCTACAGGCTGCATATGTCTAGTGTGATTATATACAGATATGCAAACACCAGATAGACATAGATAACTCCGGTTCACAGTCGGGAAAAAAGAAACCAATCTGATAGGGATATTGCAGGATTGGTCACTACTGCAACATGCAAACAGGTTTTTGGCGAACTATACACCAGATATAAGGATAACATCAAATCATGGTGGGAGGTGAGATCCATTGAGAGCTACATAGAACCTAGAATAGTCCCTAAGGGACTTTGCCTGCGTGTAAGGCCTGCAACAAGGGTCTACTGACCCATGCTGATTACTAAATGGGAGGATGAACTCACTCGCAGTTCCCTAAATTTGATGGGTATTCTTTTAGAAGAAGAAAAGCAATTACTTAAAAGGACATCTACGAAACTCCAGGAACAGATAGATATAGCTCTGAAATATAAAGATGACCCTTAGTTTAATAGGCGTGAAACATCTCTACAGACATCGGTGGAGAGATTTCAATGTCTATTGAAGGAACGGAAGCACAGACAATTCGTCCGTGACCTGAGTGAATTCAGGGAGAACAGAGCATACAATTATCAACAAGAGGTCCCAGCTGAATGAGAGGTGTCAACTTCGGACATTGACTCCTGTGACACAGAAATTCGCCCTCGAACATATGGTGGTGAATTTATAGAGGCCCATCTGGTTCCAGGAGACGGGGGGGGGGGGGAAGATGGGCAAGAGGTGGTGGAGGGAGAGGAGGGGCGGCGCGTGGGGCAGGTTTCCCAACGGCCTCCCCATCATCATCTCCCTCTATTTCCTCCAACAATATGTCCTTTCCTCAACCCTCTTTTTTTAGAGAAGAGCCTGGTCTCCTACCAATTGCGAGACCGAGGCAGGACGGACAAGGCCTAACTGATGACCTTCAAATTATTAATCTCACTTCCCGCACTCTAAACACCGTAGAAACTGAGGTACTCAGAAAAGGATTATCATTTGTGCCCACCACTGATTTTAGTCTATTTAATTGGAGGAAAGATCTACAGTCGTGGCCAAAAGTTTTGAGAATTACATAAATATTGGAAATTGGAAAAGTTGCTGCTTAAGTTTTTATAATAGCAATTTGCATATACTCCAGAATGTTATGAAGAGTGATCAGATGAATTGCATAGTCCTTCTTTGCAATGAAAATGAACTTAATCCCACTGCATTTCATTGCTGTCATTAATGGACCTGCTGAGATCATTTCAGTAATCGTCCAGCACAAGGCTGGAAATCATTATGTCAGGCTGATTGGGTTAAAATGGCAGACGTGACCTGCTAAAAGGAGGGTGATGCTTGAAATCATTGTTCTTCCATTGTTAACCATAGTAACCTGCAAAGAAATGTGTGCATAAAAATGGCTTCACAGGCAAGGATATTGTGGCTACTAAGATTGCACCTCAATCAACAATTTATAGGATCATCAAGAACTTCAAGGAAAGACGTTCAATTTTTGTTAAGAAGGCTTCAGGGCGTCCAAGAAAGTCCAGCAAGCACCAGGATCGTCTTCTAAAGAGGATTCAGCTGCGGGATCGGAGTGCCACCAGTGCAGAGCTTGCTCAAGAATTGCAGCAGGCAGGTGTGAGCGCATCTGCATGCACAGTGAGGCGAAGACTTTTGGAAGATGGCCTGGTGTCAAGAAGGGCAGCAAAGAAGCCACTTCTCTCCAAAAAAAAACATCAGGGACAGATTGATCTTCTGCAGAAAATATGGTGAATAGACTGCTGAGGACTGGGGCAAAGTCATATTCTCCGATGAAGCCTCTTTGATTGTTTGGGGCATCAGGAAAAAGGCTTGTCCGGAGAAGAAAAGGTGAGCGCTACTATCAGTCCTGTGTCATGCCAACAGTAAAGCATCCTGAGACCATTCATGTGTGGGGTTGCTTCTCATCCAAGGGAGTGGGCTCACTCACAATTTTGCCCAAAAACACAGCCATGAATAAAGAATGGTACCAAAATACCATCCAACAGCAACTTCTTCAAACAATCCAACAACAGTTTGGTGAAGAACAATGCATTTTCCAGCACGATGGAGCACAGTGCCATAAGGCAAAAGTGATAAGTGGCTCGGGGACCAAAACGTTGATATTTTGGGTCCATGGCCTGGAAACTCCCCAGATCTTAATCCCATTGAGAACTTGTGGTCAATCCTCAAGAGGCGGGTGGACAAACAAAAACCCACTAATTCTGACAAACTCCAAGAAGTGATTATGTAAGAATGGGTTGCTATTAGGGATGAGCGAACCCGAACTGTATAGTTCGGGTTCGTATCGAATTTTGGGTTGTCCGTGAAACGGACCCGGACATTTTCGTAAAAGTCCGGGTTCGGGGTTCGTCGCTTTCTTGGCGCTTTTTGAAAGGCTGCAAAGCAGCCAATCAACAAGCGTCATACTACTTGCCCCAAGAGGCCGTCACAGCCATGCCTACTATTTGCATGGCTGTGATTGGCCAGAGCACCATGTGACCCAGCCTCTATTTAAGCTGGAGTCACATAGCGCCGCCCGTCACTCTGCTCTGATCAGCATAGGGAGAGGTTGCAGCTGCGACGTTAGGGCGAGATTAGGCAGTGATTAACTCCTCCAAAAGACTTCATTCAGAGATCGATCTGCAGCTGTGGATGATTGAACTGCTGCTATTGAATTGCTCACTGTTTTTAGGCTGCCCAGAGCGTTTTTCTGTCACTTTTTTCTGGGGTGAACGGCGACCATTTTGTGTCTTGTGGTGTGCCAGCACAAGCTGCCACCAAGTGCATTTAACCCTAGATGGTGTGGTTGTTTTTTGGCTAAATCCTACATCAGGGTCAAGCTGTCACACCAAGTGCATTTAACCAGCCATAGTGTGGTTATTTTATGGCCATATACTACATCAGGGGAAAGCTGAGCCTGTCACCAAGTGCATTTAACCCTCAATGGTGTGGTTGTTTTTTGGCTAAATCCTACATCAGGGTCAAGCTGTCACACCAAGTGCATTTAACCATCAATAGTCTGGTTATTTTTTGGCCATATACTACATCAGGGGCAAGCTGAGCCTGTCACCAAGTGCATTTAACCCTCAATAGTGTGGTTAGTCAAGCTGTCAAACCAAGTGCATTTAACCATCAATAGTGTGGTTATTTTTTGGCCATATCCCAGTCTAATTCTGTCAGTAACCGTATACCTGTCACCCAGCGCCTAAATAATAGGCCTCAAATTTATATCCAGCTAAATCTGTCATTACTGCTGTGGCTGGTCAAGTTATTTAGTGTCCGTCAAAGCACAGTTTTTGTTCTGGGTTGAAATACAATTCCCAATTTAGCAATTTGCTAATTTAGTGGTTTCTGCTGTATCAGAGCTATTTTAAATCTATCCCTAAAAGGGTATATAAGATTCAAGGTGCACATGGGGTCATTCTGAATAACTTCACACACACGCTACTGTGCATTTCCAAGTCTAATTCTGTCAGTAAACCTATACCTGTCACCCAGCGCCTAAATAATAGGCCTCAAATTTATATCCAGCTAAATCTGTCGTTACTGCTGTGGCTGGTCAAGTTATTTAGTGTCAGTCAAAGCACAGTTTTTGTTCTGGGTTGAAATACAATTCCCAATTTAGCAATTTCCTAATTTAGTGGTTTCTGCTGTATCAGAGCTATTTTAAATCTATCCCTAAAAGGGTATATAAGATTCAAGGTGCACATAGGGTCATTCTGAATAACTTCACACACACGCTACTGTGCATTTCCAAGTCTAATTCTGTCAGTAAACCTATATCTGTCACCTAGCGCCTAAATACTAGGCCTCAAATTTATATCCAGCTAAATATGTCGTTACTGCTGTGCCTGTATTAGTGTAATACGGTACCTAAATAGATAGCCAGATAGTGTTAGGTGTCTGTAAAAAAAGGCCTGAATTTGAATTCAATACATTGGGCCAAATAATATTTTTCTTATTGTGGTGAACGGTAACAATGAGGAAAACATCTAGTAAGGGACGCGGACATAGTCGTGGTGGTGTTAGTGGACCCTCTGGTGCTGGGAGAGGACGTGGCCGTTCTTCCACAGCCACACGTCCTAGTGTACCAACTACCTCAGGTCCCAGTAGCCGCCAGAATTTACAGCGATATTTGGTGGGGCCCAATGCCGTTCTAAGGATGGTAAGGCCTGAGCAGGTACAGGCATTAGTCAATTGGGTGGCCGACAGTGGATCCAGCACGTTCACATTATCTCCCACCCAGTCTTCTGCAGAAAGCGCACAGATGGCACCTGAAAACCAACCCCATCAGTCTGTCACATCACCCCCATGCATATCAGGGAAACTGTCTGAGCCTCAAGTTATGCAGCAGTCTCTTATGCTGTTTGAAGACTCTGCTGGCAGGGTTTCCCAAGGGCATCCACCTAGCCCTTCCCCAGCGGTGGAAGACATAGAATGCACTGACGCACAACCACTTATGTTTCCTGATGATGAGGACATGGGAATACCACCTCAGCATGTCTCTGATGATGACGAAACACAGGTGAAAACTGCTGCGTCTTTCTGCAGTGTGCAGACTGAACAGGAGGTCAGGGATCAAGACTGGGTGGAAGACGATGCAGGGGACGATGAGGTCCTAGACCCCACATGGAATGAAGGTCGTGCCACTGACTTTCACAGTTCGGAGGAAGAGGCAGTGGTGAGACCGAGCCAACAGCGTAGCAAAAGAGGGAGCAGTGGGCAAAAGCAGAACATCCGCCGCCAAAAGACTTCGCCTGCTACTGATCGCCGCCATCTGGGACCGAGCACCCCAAAGGCAGCTTCAAGGCGTTCCCTGGCATGGCACTTCTTCAAACAATGTGCTGACGACAAGACCCGAGTGGTTTGCACGCTGTGCCATCAGAGCCTGAAGCGAGGCATTAACGTTCTGAACCTTAGCACAACCTGCATGACCAGGCACCTGCATGCAAAGCATGAACTGCAGTGGAGTAAACACCTTAAAAACAAGGAAGTCACTCAAGCTCCCCCTGCTACCTCTTCTGCTGCTGCCGCCTCGGCCTCTTCTGCTGCTGCCGCCTCAACCTCTACCTCTGCCTCTGGAGGAACGTTGGCACCTGCCGCCCAGCAAACAGGGGATGTACCACCAACACCACCACCACCTCCGTCACCAAGCATCTCAACCATGTCACACGGCAGCGTTCAGCTCTCCATCTCACAAACATTTGAGAGAAAGCGTAAATTCCCACCTAGCCACCCTCGATCCCTGGCCCTGAATGCCAGCATTTCTAAACTACTGGCCTATGAAATGCTGTTATTTTCGCTGGTGGACACAGACAGCTTCAAACAGCTCATGTCGCTTGCTGTCCCACAGTATGTTGTTCCTAGCCGGCACTACTTCTCCAAGAGAGCCGTGCCTTCCCTGCACAACCAAGTATCCAATAAAATCAAGTGTGCACTGCACAACGCCATCTGTGGCAAGGTCCACCTAACCACAGATACGTGGACCAGTAAGCACGGCCAGGGACGCTATATCTCCCTAACTGCACACTGGGTAAATGTAGTGGCAGCTGGGCCCCAGGTGGAAAGCTGTTTGGCGCACCTCCTTCCGCCGCCAAGGATCGCAGGGCAACATTCTTTGCCTCCTGTTGCCACCTCCTCCTACTCAGCTTCCTCCTCCTCTTCTTCCACCTGCTCATCCAGTCAGCCACACAACTTCACCACCAACTTCAGCACAGCCCGGGGTAAACGTCAGCAGGCCATTCTGAAACTCATATGTTTGGGGGACAGGCCCGACACCGCACAGGAGTTGTGGCGGGGTATAGAACAACAGACCGACGAGTGGTTGCTGCCAGTGAGCCTCAAGCCCGGCCTGGTGGTGTGCGATAATGGGCGAAATCTCGTTGCAGCTCTGGGACTAGCCGGTTTGACGCACATCCCTTGCTTGGCGCATGTGCTGAATTTGGTGGTGCAGAAGTTCATTCACAACTACCCCGACATGTCAGAGCTGCTGCATAAAGTGCGGGCCGTCTGTTCGCGCTTCCGGCGTTCACATCCTGCCGCTGCTCGCCTGTCTGCGCTACAGCGTAACTTCGGCCTTCCCGCTCACCACCTCATATGCGACGTGCCCACCAGGTGGAACTCCACCTTGCACATGCTGGACAAACTGTGCGAGCAGCAGCAGGCCATAGTGGAGTTTCAGCTGCACCACGCACGGGTCAGTCGCACTACGGAACAGCACTACTTCACCACCAATGACTGGGCCTCCATGAGAGACCTGTGTGCCCTGTTGCGCTGTTTCGAGTACTCCACCAACATGGCCAGTGGCGATGACGCCGTTATCAGCGTTACAATACCACTTCTATGTCTCCTTGAGAAAACACTTAGGGGGATGATGGAAGAGGAGGTGGCCCAGGAGGAGGAGGAGGAGAAAGAGGGGTCATTTTTAGCACTTTCAGGCCAGTCTCTTCGAAGTGACTCAGAGGGAGGTTTATTGCAACAGCAGAGGCCAGGTACAAATGTGGCCAGCCAGGGCCCACTACTGGAGGACGAGGATGAGGAGGAGGTGGAGGAGGATGAGGATGAAGCATGGTCACAGCGGGGTGGCACCCAACGCAGCTCGGACCCATCACTGGTGCGTGGCTGGGGGGAAAGGCAGGACGATGACGATACGCCTCCCACAGAGGACAGCTTGTCCTTACCCCTGGGCAGCCTGGCACAAATGAGCGACTACATGCTGCAGTGCCTGCGCAACAACAGCAGAGTTGCCCACATTTTAACATGTGTGGACTACTGGGTTGCCACCCTGCTGGATCCACGGTACAAAGACAATGTGCCCACCTTACTTCCTGCACTGGAGCGTGATAGGAAGATGCGCGAGTACAAGCGCACGTTGGTAGACGCGCTACTGAGAGCATTCCCAAATGTCACAGGGAAACAAGTGGAAGCCCAAGGCCGAGGAGGAGCAAGAGGTCGCCAAGGCAGCTGTGTCACGGCCAGCACCTCTGAGGGCAGGGTTAGCATGGCAGAGATGTGGAAAAGTTTTGTCAACACGCCACAGCTAACTGCACCACCACCTGATACGCAACGTGTTAGCAGGAGGCAACATTTCACTAACATGGTGGAACAGTACGTGTGCACACCCCTCCACGTACTGACTGATGGTTCGGCCCCATTCAACTTCTGGGTCTCTAAATTGTCCACGTGGCCAGAGCTAGCCATTTATGCCTTGGAGGTGCTGGCCTGCCCGGCGGCCAGCGTTTTGTCTGAACGTGTATTCAGCGCAGCAGGGGATGTCATTACAGACAAACGCAGCCGCCTGTCTACAGCCAATGTGGACAAGCTGACTTTCATAAAAATGAACCAGGCATGGATCCCACAGGACCTCTCCATCCCTTGTGCAGAT
Source organism: Bufo gargarizans (assembly GCF_014858855.1). NCBI lineage: Eukaryota > Metazoa > Chordata > Amphibia > Anura > Bufonidae > Bufo > Bufo gargarizans. The sequence continues at coordinate 97,976,322 of NC_058084.1, forward strand.
TAGACATTAACTACCTCCCCTCAACCATATATTATTGTACTCCAGGGCACTTCCTCATTCAATCCTATTTTTATTTTAATTTTACCATTATATTGCGAGGCTACCCAAAGTTGAATGAACCTCTCCTCTGTCTGGGTGCCGGGGCCTAAATATATGCCAATGGACTGTTCCAATGTTGGGTGACGTGAAGCCTGATTCTCTGCTATGACATGCAGACTGATTCTCTGCTGACATGAAGCCAGATTCTCTGTTACGGGACCTCTCTCCTCTGCCTGGGTGCTGGGCCTAAATATATGACAATGGACTGTTGCAGTTTTGGCTGACGTGAAGCCTGATTCTCTGCTATGACATGCAGACTGATTCTCTGCTGACATGAAGCCAGATTCTCTGTTACGGGACCTCTCTCCTCTGCCTGGGTGCTGGGCCTAAATATATGACAATGGACTGTTGCAGTGGTGGCTGACGTGAAGCCGTATTCTCTGCTATGACATGCAGACTGATTCTCTGCTGACATGAAGCCAGATTCTCTGTTACGGGACCTCTCTCCTCTGCCTGGGTGCTGGGCCTAAATATATGCCAATGGACTGTTCCAATGTTGGGTGACGTGAAGCCTGATTCTCTGCTAGCACATGCAGACTGATTCTCTGCTGACATGAAGCCAGATTCTCTGTTACGGGACCTCTCTCCTCTGCCTGGGTGCTGGGCCCAAATATATGACAATGGACTGTTACAGTGGTGGCTGACGTGAAGTCTGATTCTCTGCTATGATATGCAGACTGATTCTCTGCTGACATGAAGCCAGATTCTCTGTTACGGGACCTCTCTCCTCTGCCTGGGTGCTGGGCCTAAATATATGACAATGGACTGTTACAGTGGTGGCTGACGTGAAGCCTGATTCTCTGCTATGACATGCAGACTGATTCTCTGCTGACATGAAGACAGATTCTCTGTTACGGGACCTCTCTCCTCTGCCTGGGTGCTGGGCCTAAATATATGACAATGGACTGTTACAGTGGTGGCTGATGTGAAGCCTGATTCTCTGCTATGACATGCAGACTGATTCTCTGCTGACATGAAGCCAGATTCTCTGTTACGGGACCTCTCTCCTCTGCCTGGGTGCCTGGGCCTAAATATATGCCAATGGACTGTTGCAGTGGTGGTTGACGTGAAGCCTGATTCTCTGCTATGGGACCTCTCTCCAATTGATATTGGTTAATTTTTATTTATTTTATTCTTATTCATTTCCCTATCCACATTTGTTTGCAGGGGATTTACCTACATGTTGCTGCCTTTTGCAGCCTTCTAGCTCTTTCCTGGGCTGTTTTACAGCCTTTTTAGTGCCGAAAAGTTCGGGTCCCCATTGACTTCAATGGGGTTCGGGTTCGGGACGAAGTTCGGATCAGGTTCGGATCCCGAACCCGAACATTTTCAGGAAGTTCGGCCGAACTTCTCGAACCCGAACATCCAGGTGTCCGCTCAACTCTAGTTGCTATCAGTCAGGAATTGTCCCAGAAGTTGATTGAAAGCATGCCCAGTCAAATTGCAGAGGTCCTGAAAAAGAAGGGCCAACACTGCAAATACTGACTGACTGCATAAATGTCATGAAATTGTCGATAAAAGTCTTTGAAACGTATGAAGTTCGTGTAATTATATTTCACTACATCACAGAAACAACTGAAATAAAGATCTAAAAGCAAAAATATGGGGCATTCAGCCCACACAACCCTATGCAGGTGCAGATTGCTAACACTAGTTTCTACCTGTTATGGGCCATGACAGCCACACAAAGTCCAGGGAGTGTAGGTACAGCATGCACGCCAAGCACACTCTGCTTTTAATCCCGTCCGGTGCCATTACAGCTTTCATCGGATCCAGGGATGCAAGTACCAACATGCATGCTGAGCCCACTATATACTTCTCCTGGAGCCAAATGGCTTCTGGTAGGTGCTATATAAGCAGACTCAGTTTTATACTGACTTTAAAACCAGCCTCCAGGGCATACTAACTGGTCAGGTGTGCATGACTTCTTGGAGATCGCCACGCCTCCAATATATACTACAAAGAAAAAATTTGGGGGATTCAGCCCACACAACCCTATGCAGGTGCAGATTGCGAAGTACAGATACAAATGCAAAAACACAAGTGCAATCGCACTCTGCAACCAGCACTCTGCCCTGCCTTTATGCTGGATGTTGAATAAGGCATTGGTGTACATTTTGGCCAAAGCGTAATAAGCCACTCACCACATCAAGGTCGCCTTCATGAGTGGTCCCTAACACTAGTTCCTACCTGTTATGGGCCATGACAGCCACACAAAGTCCAGGGAGTGTAGGTACAGCATGCACGCCAAGCACACTCTTCTTTTAACCCCGTCCGGTGCCATTACAGCTTTCATCGGATCCAGGGATGCAAGTACCAACATCTGGTACCAAAGATCTAAAAGCAGTTTAGCAGCAAACTTTGTGAAAACTAATATTTGTGTCATTCTCAAAACTTTTGGCCACGACTGTACACTTATTTGGTAGGAGACTAAAATGGCATACATTTTTTTAGGCACACTAACAGGCAAACGTGCGAAAGTTTGGGACTAAATAAAAGAGATTTTGCTGATCTTCAGACTCTCACAGAGTTAGGGGAGGAAGGTGGCCGTGACCCAGGCCAGGGCCCACACACTGAATTAAAGCTCAAGAGTAAGAAGATGCCCCCACCTTTTAATTATGAGTGTGTTGACATCTTTCTCCAGATGGTAACTTCTGATTTGGATAAGTTGTGGAGAGTCTATCCCAAAAAGTATAATCTTTCCCCTACAGAGATGCAGGCACTATGCACACTGGAGAAGGACAACTGGATCATTATTAAACCATCTGATAAAGAGGGTAACCTGGTTATCATGAACCAGTATACTTACCTACGTATGTGTACGGACCTACTTAAAGACAAAGATGGGTATAAGGCATTAACATCTAACCCCACTCAATCATACATGCACAATCTCAAGATGATGTAAGAGAGTGATCAGCATCCTCCCGATGCATCCTTGTATAGCCACGTTTTACAGACTCGCCAAAGTGCACAAGGGCACCACACCATTGAGAGGATGCCCGAAAGTCTCGGGAGTAAACTCTCTTATACAGAATTGTGGCATATATCTGGATCAAGTACTGAGGCAATTTGTTCTGTCCCTACCTGCTTATATGAGGGACACAATGGATTTCCTCAACAAGATTGAAACACTCAACCTTGATCCTAACTGTATTTTAGCCAGCATTGATGTAGAGGCGCTTTACAGTTCCATTCCACATCGTGGGGGACTTTTGGCAGTGGAGTATTTCCTGAGGACCAGAGATATACACTGTGGGGCACACAATACCTTTATCTTGAGTTTTCTGGAGTTCACACTGACCCACAATTTTTTCTTGTTTAACGCACAATTCTACCACCAGCTCAGGGGGACAGCAATGGGGAGCCCCTGTGCCCCCACTTATGCTAATCTCTTCCTGGGCTAAACTTTGGCTGAACTTGCACTTTATATACAAGTAAATATAATGTCACAGGACATCGACGAGGCGCTCGCTCTCCACGGTGCTGTCGGCGTCCCACCTCTGTGCAGGAGCAAGGATGCATGCAGCGTCCCCGTCTCCTAGGTGATAGGGGGCTGGATGGACCCAGTCTCGCACGTCTCCTCAGCGCGGCCGGTGTCCTCGGTTCCCCCAGTAACCAGGGTAGTCTGAGCACCGAGTGGGGCACTCGGTTCTCAGCTGTATTCAGGTGGGCAGGTCATGTGACGCTGGCTACATCACATGCTAATCAGTATTTAACAGGCAGCCTGCTAGTTCCATTTGCGATTTATATTACCTGGCATACTTACCTGCTCCTGTTTTCCCTGACAATCCTCATCACCTAGGAGATGAGGACGCTGCATGCGTCCTTGATACTGCACAGAGGCGGGACGCCGACGGCGCTGTGGAGAGCGAGCGCCTTGTCGGTGTCCCGTGACAGGACCCCTCCTCTTATGCGGGGCCACCGGACCCAAGACTTCAGGTGACTGCTTCTCAGGATGTTCTAAATGAAATTTTATAACTAGTCTAGGGGCATGAACCTGCCTAGCAGGTACCCAAGATCTCTCCTCGGGTTCATAGTCCTTCCAGTGCACCAAGTACTGTAAAGCGTTACGCACTTTCCTGACGTCCACAATCTTAGATACCAAATATGCCACAGAATCATTAACAAGAAGCGGTGTAGGCGCGGCCGGCGATGGTACAACGGGTTTAATATATTTTTTAAGTAGAGATTTGTGAAAGACATTATGAATGTGGAACGACTAGGGCAGTTCCAGCCTAAACGATACTGGGTTAATCACATCCGTGATCTTGTACGGCCCTATAAAACAAGGTGCAAATTTTCTAGAAGCTACATTGAACGAGAGATTCTTGGAGGATAACCACACCTTATCTCCAACCTGAAAGTTCAACCCCTTAGAAGGTCTCCTATTGGCCTTGATCTTCTGAGTATTCTGAGCCTTTTCTAGGTTCGATTGAACCCGAGCCCAAACTGTGCACAGTTCAGAGGAGACCTTATCTGCCTCGGGGTTAGAGGAGATTAATAACCCAGAATGAAAACGAGGATGGAAACCATAGTTACAAAAGAACAAGGAGACACCAGTAGAAGAATTAACACGGTTATTCAGAGCAAATTCATCAGCAACATATGACCTAAGGAATTGTTCCAAAGACTGATTTAGGCGTTCAGTCTGCCCATTACTCTCAGGGTGGTAGGCGGACGAAAAAGACAAATAAATCTGGCATTTCTGACAGAAAGCCCTCCAAAACTTAGACACAAACTGCACACCCCGTCAGATAAAATATTCTCTGGAATACCATGTACACGCACAATCTGTTTTACAAATATAGACACCAGAGTTCTAGACAGGGGAATAAAATGAACCTCTTTGCTAAACCTATCGACGACTACCCAAACCACAGTCTTACCCTCTGCAGGTGGCAGGTTAGTGATAAATTCCATTGAAATATGGGACCAGGGTCTACTGGGAATGGGTATGGGTCGTAGGTCACCAGTAGGGCGAGTCCTAGGGGTTTTTAGACCTAGCACAAACCTCGCAGGCTGACACATAGGACTTGACATCCCTAGACAGAGTGGGCCACCAATATGATCTAGAAAGCAGCTCCTTAGTGCCCTCAATACTAGGATGTCCACAAAAGGCAGAATCATGAAACTCACCAGAGAAAGTTGGAGACAAAACTGTACAGGAACAAACAACTTATCTGATGGGGTGGATGCCGGAGCCAGATGTTGTTCCGCCTTAATGAGAGCCATGATATCCTGGGTCAAGGCTGCTATGAAGATATTAGCTGGTAGAATGGATTCAGCTGGTGCATTTGTAGGCTGAAATGCACAGGAGCTCCGAGATAATGCGTCAGCCTTCACGTTTCTACTTCCTGGCCTGAAATTGATGGAGAAATCAAAACGTGTAAAAAACAGTGCCCATCTGGCCTGACGGGGATTCAACCTCTTAGCAGCCCTTAGGTTCTTATGATCAGTGACAAAAGTGACACAATGTTTTGCCCCCTCCAAAAAATGCCTCCACTCCTCAAATGCCATTTAATGGCCAGCAATTCGCATTTTCCTGTCATGTCATATAGGAAATATATTTCTCTCGGTGGGGGAAAATTTTCTGGAAAAGGAGGCACAAGGCCTCAGGTTAGTAAGGCTAGCGAGACATTGTGAGAGGACAGCCTCTGCCACGTCCTTGGACGCATCCACCTCCACAATAAAAGGTTTCTCCTGATCTGGCTGGATTAGAATGAGAGCGCTACTGAATGCCTTCTTTAGGGTTTCAAAAAAAGTTAAGGCCTCAGAAGACCAATCCTCCAAATCCGCCCTTCTCTTAGTGAGGTTGGTCAATGGTTTAGCAATTATCCCCCCCCAAAAAATTATGAATTTACGGTAGTAATTGGCAAACCCAAGGAAACGTTGTAAGGCCTTTAAGGACGATTGTCTTACCCATTCCTTAATCGCTAGTACCTTACTAGGATCCATTTTAAAGGCATGATGAGTCAGAACATGACCTAGAAATAGTATGTCCTGCACCCCAAAGACACCTTTCTCTTGTCATTGGTCAGGGAGCTCCCTCCCTCTCCCATCGGGGGGCTGCAAAGGCACAGCAGCCCCCCGATGGAGAGAGGCCCCAGACAGCCCCCTGCAGCCCAGTGCTCACCCTTCCCCATCTGCAAAGTTGTGGCAGACGGGGAAGGTTCCCATGGCAACAGGACGCCTTCTCAGGCGTCCTGCTGTCCATGGTGCTGAACAGATCTATGCTAAAAGCATAGATCTGTTCAGTGTAAGTAAAATACAGTACAGAACCCTATATAGTGTTCTGTACTGTATTATACAGACATCAGACTCACTGGATCTTCAAGAACCAAGTGGGTCTGGATAAAAAAAAAAAATTTAAAAAGTGAAAAAAGTTAAGAAAAAAAACTAAATATTTATCACTGAATAAAAAAAAAAAAAAAAAAAAATAAACTACACATATTAGGTATCGCCACGTCCGTAACGATCTGATCTATAAAACGGTCATGTTACTTTCCCCGCACAGTGAACGCCATAAAAATAAAAAAATTAAAACTATGAGAAAATTGAAATTTTGCCCACCTTATTTCCCAAAAAAAGGTAATAAAAGTGATCAAAAAAGTCGCATGTACGTCAAAATAGTACCAATCAAACCGTCATCTCATCCGGCAAAAATCATACCCTACCCAAGATAATCGCCGAAAAACTGAAAAAACTATGGCTCTTAGACTTGGAAACACTAAAACATGATTTTTTTTGCTTCAAAAATGTAATTATTGTGTAAAACTTACATAAAAAAATAAAAAAGTATGCAAATTAGGTATCGCCGCGTCCATATCGACCGGCTCTATAAAAATATAACATGACCTAACCCCTCAGATGACCACCGTAAAAAAAATAAAAATAAAAACGGTGTAAAAAAAGCAATTTATTGTCATCTTACGTCACAAAAAGTGTAATATCAAGCGATCAAAAAGTCATATGAGACATACAGAGTGGTATCTAACTATTGATCTAAGAGGGACATTAGGGAATTTGAAAGTGATTGAGTAATGACACGAATAGTAGGAGGGAAAGTACAATGTATAACTGTGGAAATGTATTTGGATTTTGTACATCTATGAGTGCATTTGTACAAGAATGATGGTTGAGAAATCATTGGAATGACATGCTTTGATAAAATACCTATAAAATGTTATTACAAAAAAAAATGCACCCCAAAATAGTCATATGCACCCCAAAATAGTGCCAATCAAACTAGTGCCAGTCATCTCATCCCACAAAAAATGAGACCCTACTTAAGATAATCGCCCAAAAACTGAAAAAACTATGGCTCTTAGACTATGGAGACAATAAAAGTTTTTTTGGTTTTAAAACTGAAGTCATTGTATAAAACTTACATAAATAAAAAAAATTGTATGCATATTAGGTATCACCGTGTCCGTGACAACCTGCCCTATAAAATTACACATGATCTATACTGTCCGATGAATGTTGTAAATAACAAAAAAAAAACGTGCCAAAAAAGTTTTTTTTTGTTACCTTGCCGCACTAAAAGTGTAATATAGAGCAACCGAAAATCATATGTACCCTAAACTAGTACCAAAAAAACTACCACCCTATCCCGTAGTTTCCCAAATGCCGTCACTTTTTGGGAGTTTCTACTCTAGGGGTGCATCAGGGGGGCTTCAAATGGGACATGGTGTCAAAAAAAAAAATAAGTCCAGCAAAATCTGCCTTCCAAAAACCGTATGGCATTCCTTTCCTTCTGCGCCCTGCTGTGTGCCCGTACAGCGGTTTACGACCACATATGGGGTGTTTCTGTAAACTACAGAATTATGGCCATAAATAATGAGTTTTGTTTGGCTGTTAACCCTTGGTTTGTAACTGGAAAAAAAATATTAAAATGGAAAATCTGCCAAAAAAGTGAAATTTTGAAATTGTATCTCTATTTTCCATTAAATCTTGTGCAACACCTAAAGGGTTAACAAAGTTTGTAAAATCAGTTTTGAATACCTTGAGGGGTGTAGTTTCTTAGATGGGGTCACTTTTATGGAGTTTCTAATTTAGGGGTGCATCAGGGGGCTTCAAATGGGACATGGTGTCAAAAAACCGGTCCAGCAAAATCTGCCTTCCAAAAACCGTATGGCATTCCTTTCCTTCTGCGCCCTGCCGTGTGCCCGTACAGTAGTTTACGGCCACATATGGGGTGTTTCTGTAAACGTCAGAGTCAGGGCAATAAAGATACAGTCCTGTTTGGCTGTTAACCCTTGCTTTGTTAGTGGAAAAAATGGGTTAAAATGGGAAATTAGGCAAAAAAATGAAATTCTCAAATTTCATCCCCATTTGCCAATAACTCTTGTGCAACACCTAAAGGGTTAACAAAGTTTGTAAAATCAGTTTTGAATACCTTGAGGGGTGTAGTTTATAGAATGGGGTAATTTTTGGCCGGTTTTTATTATGTAAGCCTCGCAAAGTGACTTCAGACCTGTAGTGGTCCCTAAAAACTGGGTTTCTGTAAATTTCTGAAAAATTTCAAGATTTGCTTCCAAACTTCTAAGCCTTGTAACATCCCCAAAAAATAAAATATCATTCCCAAAATAATTCAAACATGAAGTAGACTTATGGAGAATGTAAAGTCATCACAATTTTGGGGGGTATTACTATGTATTACAGAAGTAGAGAAACTGAAACTTTGAAATTTGCTAATTTTTCCAAAATTTTGGGTAAATTAGGTATTTTTTATGCAAAAAAAAATAAAAATTGACTTCATTTAACCAGTGTCATGAAGTACAATATGTGACGAAAAAACAATCTCAGAATGGCCTGGATAAGTCAAAGTATTTTAAAGTTATGAGCACTTAAAGTGACACTTAAGGTGAAATAGGGCTGTGTCCTTAAGGGGTTAAAGAAATCTCTGAGGTACACCAGCTCACCGTACCACCCACAAGGGGAGTGGCATTGATAGCCATGATGTGAATAGGCGTAGGTAGAACCACAATTGGAATACCTAGTCTTATTGCATATGCATAATCAATAAAGCTGGCCGCTGAGCCAGAGTCAATAAAGGCCTTACCCGACCACTTATTTACACCCAGAGATATCGTTATAGGTACTAAAAGCTTACTTTTCGTAACATCAGGGTGCACCTGGTCTTTAGGTTTCCTTGTCTTGGACAATTTGACGGAGAGGATCTTCTTAGGACACTGGTTAATCCAAAGATCAGGATCTCCGCAGTAAAAACAAACTCCACGTCTGCGGCTCAGGTCATGCCGATCTGCATGGGTTCCTCGGAAGAGACCTCAGCTACGATCCTGGGACAGACCTCTGGCTGGACTACCACCTTCAAAGAGAACTGTCGTTCCTGTCGTCTCTCTCTAACCTGTCGTTCGAGTCGAACAGCTAGGGTCATCATCTCCTCTACAGTCTCTGGAACCTGATAACGCACTAGAAGGTCTTTCAGGTTATCAGACAGACCTGACCTGAACTGACTCTTTAGGGCTGGTTCGTTCCAACCTGAGGATACACACACCTTCTAAATTTGGTGAAATACTCCTCCACCGGTTGATCGCCCTGAACCAGTTCCTTAAGAGTGGTCTCGGCTACCAGGGTCCTGTCCGGTTAATCAAACAGGGTACCCAGGGCCTAAAAAAAATCTCTAATGATGCTAGACAAGTGGCATCAGCTGGTAAAGAGAATGCCTACTCCTGAGGATCACCCTGTAATCAGGAAATGACAATGCCCACGAGTTGACTCTCAGAGCCGGAGGACAAGGGGTGCAAACGAAAATAAAGTTTACAATTCTCCTTAAAAGAATGAAACTTCCTCTGATCTTCAGAGAAGGGTTCTGGAAGCTTAATCTGTGGCTCCATATGCGGACTGGAGGCCTGAGGGGTGGAAGAGCCTTGTCCTAACTCAAAAGAACAGAGTTTCTCCTCTAGCTCCTGCACCATCTGCATCAGGTTAGAAACGTGATCTATCAGGGTCACCAGAGGATTCATGATACAGTGGTTACGTAGGGCCTGTTATTCTGTAACGGTCGCATACACACACACACACACACAGGGGGGAGGGTAGTGACCACGGTGCTCCACCCTCACCTCTGGCCCTGCCTGCTTGCCAGGCAAGTCCAAATGACAGGGGACAACTGGATGGCAATCCCTAACTTGGAAAAAGTGCATGGAGGACAGACCAGACAAAATTACAGAACATGAACGGACCGAGTCAATACCAGGAGAGCAATAAAGTATAAGCAGAGAATAGTCAGGAAAAACCGGGGTCATAAATACCAGGAGAGTCGTGAAGTACCAAAGGAGTCAGCAGAGAATCATCAGGAGGAAGCCGGGGTCAGAATACCTGGAGAGCAGCGAAGTACACAAGGAGCAGGCAGAGGATCGTCAGGGAAAAAAGCAGCAGGTAAGCAAGCCAGGTAATATAAATCGCAAATGGAACCTAAACAACATGCAACCTGTGGCTAGCAGGCTGCCTGTTAAATACTGATTAGCAGGGGTCATGTGATGTGGCCAGCGCAACATGACCCGCCCTCCTGAATACAGCTGAGCACCGAGTGCCCAGCTCGGTGCTCAGACTACCCTGGTTGCTGGGGGAACCGAAGACGCCTGCCGCGCTGAGGAGACGTGCGTGACCGGGTCCATCCTGCCCCCTATCACCTAGGAGATGAGGACGCTGCATGCATCCTTGCTCCTGCACAGAGGGACGCCGACAGCACTGTGGAGAGCGAGCGCCTCGTCGGCGTCCTGTGACATGTATATTTACTTGTATATAAAGTGCAAGTTCAGCCAAAATTTTTGTGGGGCCACGGAACGGAGCAACGGATGCATACAGCACACAGAGTGCTGTCCGCATCTTTTGCAGCTCCATTGAAGCTAATGGGTCCGCACATGAGCCACAAAAATGCTACTGAGATGCGGAACCAAACCACGGTCGTGTGAATAAGACCTAATTTAGATATTTGGGATTTTTTTTTACATTTTTTTAAGTCCCACTAAAGTACTTGACTAAGCTTTATCACTAGTGCAACAGACTGTAATACTTCTATTTTTCAGTGCATTATACCTATCAATGTTACAAAGATGGCAGACCTGAGGAACTTCATGGACACTCATCTACATCCTGTAATCATGTTGGAGGGAAGGCTCTGTCTGTTTGATGCTACAGTCTCTAATGGGGTTAAATGGCCAAGATCCAATCCGTGGCCATTACAGTGACGGTCCCCATGGTAATTACATATGCACTTTCGAACTTTTGTGGTCAACATGCTGTACTAATACATGAAGATCAGAATGGAGAGAGAGGGACTTTTCCCACAATGTACTTGTATGGTGAACTGTGGCAAGGGGTTAAAATGAATTATGTAAATGTCATTAAATATACTTAGTCTCACAGTGGTGGAGCCACTTATAATATTCACCACCTCCATTTGCCTTGAATTTTGATTTGTCTTACAATTCTGACATTTTGTTATTTTTTCACATGACCCTAGGACCCTTCTGCATTGATTACTCTCCGTCTTAGCTCATAAATGTCCAGAATTCATATGACTGCTTTCCTCTCCATGGGGCCTGGTATTTAAATATCATTAAGGTCTTCTAACAATTGTTTAATGCTCATGAAGTTATAAATAGCTTCATTTATGTATTAGATTATGCTATTGCTGGGAAAAGGGGCTACATTACATTTTCTTGACAGGTTTCTCCCCATACCTTAATTCTGAGAAGGCTGTGCCACAGATATTTTGTTTATAAGCATCCAGAAGAAGGAGAGATTTGTGAACTACCCTCGCTGGAGGCAAGTCTCTAACAATTCGTCTACTTATATGTAGACCTGTAAAGTCCAAGCAGGTTGAAGTGACCAAGGGAAAGCACAGAAGTCAACAGAATCTGAAAAATGACCAAAGAACGAGTAGAGGGTGAACAGTAATGAACAAGGACACTCAGGTAGTAATATCTTGCCCAACAACATATACAGTGGTTATAATCTCAGAAGACATGGACATCAGTTAAGGAGTGTGTAGCTATAGCAGTGTGATATGGTCATGGATCAATAAGTGACAACAGAGGGATTCTACAGAGGCCAAAACACAGAAGACAAGAGTAGTCACTGAAGCTGGGCATGAGCCATAGAGGAACACTTAGGGCAATACAGATAGGATGTGTTATGCCTAGTGGAGGTCCAGAAGGGTGCAGTGCATGACACAAGTATTTTTTATGTGATGTTCTTCAGAACTTTTTGTCATGTCCTTCCCCTTAGGCTCTAAACTAGGACAATTAAGTGTAAAAGATTTAGTGCAAAAGTGGTTGCTACTTGTGGAACCTATTTATCCACAGGCCTGAAAAACTTGAGTTTTTGTCACTTTCTCTCACTTTGAATTTGGAATTTTTGGGATGCTATATAATCACGCGTTTATTACAACCCAATGTTAAATTATGGCCTCACATTTGGCACACAATGGACCAGGGTATGTATTTTTTTAAACATTTTGTAGATTTCACACCTTACATCCCTAAGAAATACAAAGTTCGGACAATAGACTCAGTCCCATTTCTCAGTTGTGTACAGAAGTGTACTGTTGTCACTTGTATTGGTGTCACTCGGTCCCAGTATTCACAGGGGATGTTGCTACAGAGTAGGGCATGGGACCATTTGTTCAGTCACTTTCTGTGAAAAGAGTTTTGAAATGTGTTCTGAATGGACAGCACTTTCTTTGTGTAGTTTGGTAAATAACACACAGAGCAAAGTTAGTCAGCAAGTTGAATAGTTTCTGCATTCTGATTCTTTGGCGTTCTTTTGTGTTATGTCTGATAGGATGTTTTCAACAGTAATTAAACTCATGGGCATGCTGAATTTACTGTAAGTAAAGGGAATAGCCTGCACTTCATTTGTTTGTGTTGTTTATAGTGTAGAATACTATAGGACTGGACTTTAATATGAAATTCTGCAATACAGAAGTACTTTTGACCAACTATAACTAAAGAAAATACAAAAATTTTCAATACGAGGACGTCTTCTTAACTGTACTTCAAGGATCTGTGCAGAGGTAAGAATTTTATATAACTCTTACTTGTTACATAGCTAATTCTGATCTTATTGTTGTTACTGTTACTGTAATGTGCAAATTTGTTTTTAATTTTAATATTATGCTAATGCATTTCTAATGGAATGAAATTGTATATGACCATTGCATATATATGACAATAGTAAACGTTTAAAAACTTTAGGTTTTGATTATTAAACATTCTAATATGTATGGCAGTGTTGCTATAATATTTCTATAACTGGTACCGTAGCGTTAAGTCATAACGTTTGCAACAAAGAGCTATTGATACTTTGTAGCAATTGATCTAGTTAGTGAATGCATAAAGACAGTATAAGGGTACTTTCACACTAGCGTTTTTCTTTTCCGGTGTTGAGTTTCCGCGTTTCTTTTCCGCGTCACAGGAGCTCAATACCGGAAAAAAATGGATCAATTTTATCCTAATGCATTATGAATGGAGAGCATTCCATTCAGTATGCATCAGGATGCATCAGTTCAGTCCCTCTTACGTTTTTTGGCCGGAAAAAATACCGCAGCATGCTGCAGTTTTCTCTCCCGCCAAAATTCCTGAACACTTGCCGGAATGCCGGCATTTATTTCCATTGAAATGTATTAGTGCCGGATCCGACATTAAGTGTTCTGGCAAAACGGACTAGGATCTCAGCATGCGCAGACCTTTAAAAATGCAAAAGAATAAATAAATACCAGATCCGTTTTTCCAGATGACCGATCCGGTATTTCAATGCATTTGTCAGACAGATCCACATCCGGATCCATCTGACAAATGTCATCTGTTTGCGATGGAACTGCCTGCCAGAATCCTCTGCTGCAAGTGTTAAAGTACCCTAAGGCTACTTTCACATCTGCACCTTCCCTTTTCACTATTGAATTTAATCAGACTGTGATTGTCTATTGTTGTAACTTAGATGAAGATCATATCACATTTTACGACCAATTTGTGCAGAAATCCATATCATTCTATAGGGTTCACATATTTTTTTCTTACAACTGTATATAGCTATGGGTTAGCACATGTTTGATGGTGTTAACAAACAGAATGTTTAAAAACACACTGCACCATCACATGTGTCCTTTATGGTGAGATGGTGTTTAAACACACAATGTTATGGGAAAAAGACAGTGACTTGTTAGGATCAAGTGTCCAAAAATTATGCCTCAACATGTTAATGTAAAAAGAAAGAGTGGCTCGTTTTGCAGAAGAGTCCAAAAATGATGCCTTAATTGGGCAGAATGCCTGTCTGTATTTATACATGCACAAGTGTTAAATGTAGAAGAAAGATTGTCTTGTTCTGCACAAGTGCCCAAAAAATATGCATTTAAAGGGGAGGAATGTCAGCCTATATTTATACATGAACAAGTGTTAATGGTCAGAGTAAAGATTGTCTTGTAATGCATCCAAAGATTATGGATTAACAGTATAGAATGCCTGCCCATATTTATACACGCACAAGTGTTAATTGTCAGAAGAAATAGTGACTTGTTAGGCACAAGTATCCAAAAATTGTGCAATAACAGGGGACATAATGCCTGCCCAGAGTTATACACGCACAAGTATTAATTGTGAGAAGAAAGAGTAGGTTGTGTGGAATGTGTCTGGAAAAATTCTTCCTTTTAATTGTGAACAGCAATAGTACACCATAGATGTGTAAAGGACAAGGTAATAGTGGCAGACAAAGCAGTAGATGTGTGTGCAGCTGTTTAGGAGTCATGGTAGTAGTAGTGGTGACTGTGTAGTTGTAATGACATTGGCAGTAGAGGTAATAGAAGTGGCAGTAAGGGATTAGCAGCAGGGAACAGCATCTGCGAAAGTTGTGGGATCAGTAGCCATATGGTATGTAATATTTTGGACAGTGAAGGTGGTCAACCCAGCTGTGCTGAAAACCTCCTGAGATGACACTGAATGCTGGGCAAGAGAGAACAGAGAGCATATTAGGCCAGTTCAGGCCACTGTTCCATTCTGCCTGCCAGAAGCCCATGGGGTCAAAATAATAATGCCAGGTACTGTAGGTGTCTTCCAGCAAGTCTGAATGCACGCCATCAGCTCCCTAAAGTCAGCAAACTCTAATAATTGATACAGCATCGACTGAACTACCTGAAACTTGGTCAGGTGGGAATTAATCTTGTGCTCCAGTTGAGTTGTTTTCCAGTCAAATATTCTGTTATTGATAACTGATGATGAAGCAGAGTAGGAGGAGGTTGATGTTAGTGATGATGATGACAAGAATACTATACTAAACGTGGATGTGACCTGGCTGCTGCAAAGGAGACTGTGAGAAGGAGGAGTCTCTTGTTGCGCTATCTGACAGACAATTCTATTTTCCCACTGGAATGGATGATGCAGCTGCATGTGCTGTAATAGAGCCGTGGTAACTATGTTTGTGTTTGACTGCTCACGGCTTATTGTATTGCTGCATATCTTGCACACAGCAAAGCTTGTATCTTCTGACACTGTGGAGAACAACTTCCAAACAGAAGATACTCACACACTCCACACAGAGCTAGTGGTAGCCAAGCTTGATTAGTAACACAGTAACATAGTTTATAAGGCTGAAAAAAGAAATCTATCCATCCAGTTTGGCCTGTTATCCTGCAAGTTGATCCAAAGGAAAGCAAAAAAAAAAAAAAAGAAACTGTGAGGTTGAAGCCAATTTTCCCCACTTTCCACCACCCTGCTATGTCTCAGCACCCCAATCTGGTTTCCAGATCCTGTTCAGCACACAAACATCATCATAGTCGTCTCCCTTCATGCCACTTTTATCAAACTGTGATACATCATCTTGGTCTCCTTGGCCTGCCTCACCACTATGACTACAAGTGCTACTACTACCACCAACAACAAAGCTAGAGTATGTACTGAGTAACCCAATTATACCTGAACCTCTAATTGAACGTCCTTCAAACAGTCACACTGATGCTTTTCAAACAAATCATTAACAGGAAGACTGTATTGAGCATCTTCCATAGCGCATGTCATCTTTTTTGCCCTCAATAATAATCTGTTGCCTAATAGTGATGAGCGGCAGGGGCAATATTCCAGTTTGCAATATTTCACAAATATTTGGTAGAATATTTGTCATATATTCGCGAATTTGCAAATTCGAGATTATTTTCTTGATCGTGAAAAATCGGCAATGTAATATACACGTAATGCACGCAAAATACAGGTGTGGGTCACTATAGCTACATTTTTCAAGCTGCTAGAAGCTTCCTGAGACTGGAGAAAATGGTTGGCACAGCAAAACATTACAATAGCTTTATATGCAGATAGAGTGCTTCAATATATTCGCGATTGTGAAATCGGCACTAAATGATTCGAATATTTTGGTGCAATACGTGCAACTTCGCATTTTAACAGGTCTGACTACTTATTATAGATTGGTGCACTAAGTATTGTTGTGAACTTGTGACATCACAGCATTGGTTGCAAGGGATGTTGCTAAGCTCAGACAAAGACATTGCAGCCTTCTCATTGGCCCACAAGCAAGAAAGGAGGTTACTGTTGCACCTGAGGCAATCAAGCATGAGGCAGCTCCTCCCTCCCATAAAGGTGCACAATAGTAAAACCAAACTAAAAAAATACATATATAAGTCATTATGAATAGCTTAAAGAAGTAGCGAAATAGGTGTTAGTATTGTAGGATTAAGTCTAATCTATTGTTTAACCCTTGAGGCTGGCGACCGAAAAATAAAAAACTTTTAAAGAGATAATCCTACAGAATTTTCCAGTTGGAAAGTCGCCAGCCTCAAGGGTTAAACAAAAGATTAGACTTAATCCTACAATACTAACACCTATTTCCCTACTTCTTTAAGCTATTCATGATGAGTTATATATGTATTTTTTAGTTTGTTTTTACCATTGTGCACCTTTATGGGAGGGAGGAGCTGCCTCATGCTTGATTGCCTCAGGTGCAGCTTTCCTCTTTCCCCTATAAAGGTGAATCTCTCAGTGTATCTTGAGCAGTCATGAGTAACAGCTAAATAGTTTTCTGCCCGAAACGCGTAGACATATGCAACCTGTACCTGGATGTTTTTAACATTTGATATTCAATAAAGTGCTCTTTGGATCACCACGAAAACAGGCTGGACAACTTCCCTTTTTCTGCATTTATTACTACTTGCTCCCAGTCCGGGTGAGGGAGCCGTTCCGTGCCTCAAAGTGGGAATCCTAGGCAGGTGAGAGATGCTCAAACTACGTTTATTTTTGAATGACATGATATTTGTGTATTGTGGGTCGTTATGGACACGGCAATACCAAACATGTGTAGGAGATTTTATTTTTGCAATTTTTTTATTTGAAAAGCATATTTTCAATGAAATAAAAATCATTTTTTTATAGAATTTTTTATTTAATATGCATAGTACATAAGTAACATTGTACATAAGGCCGAAAAAAGACATCTGTTCATCCAGTTCGGCCTGTTATCCTGAAAGTTGATCCAGAGGAAGGCAAAAAAAAAAAAACCTGTGAGGTAGAAGCCAATTTTCCCCACTTTAGGGGAATAAAAAATTCCTTCCCGATTCCAATCAGGCAATCGGAATAACTCCCTGGAACGACCCCTCTCTAGTAGCTATAGCCTGTAATATTATTACGCTCCAGAAATACATCCAGGCCCCTCTTGAATTCCATTATTGTACTCACCATCACCACCTCCTCAGGCAGAGAGTTCCATAGTCTCACTGCTCTTACCGTAAAGAATTCTTTTCTATGTTTGTGTACAAACCTTCTTTCCTCCAGACGCAGAGGATGTCCCCTCGTCACAGTCACAGTCCTGGGGATAAATAGATGATGGGATAGATCTCTATACTGACCCCTGATATATTTATACATATTAATTAGATCTCCCCTCAGTCATCTTTTTTCTAAAGTGAATAACCCTAATTTTGATAATCTTTCAGGGTACTGTAGTTGCCCCATTCCAGTTATTACTTTAGTTGCCCTCCTCTGGACCTTCTCCAGCTCTGCTATGTCTGCCTGATTTACAGGAGCCCAGAACTGTACACAGTACTCCATGTGTGGTCTGACTAGCGATTTGTAAAGTGGTAGGACTATGTTCTTATCACGGGCATCTATGCCCCTTCTGATGCAACCCATTATCTTATTGGCCTTGGCAGCAGCTGCCTGACACTGGTTTTTGTAGCTTAGTTTGCTGTTTATTAAAATGCCTAGATCCTTTTCCATGTCAGTGTTACCGAGTGTTTTATCATTTAGTATGTACGGGTGACTTGCATTATTCCTTCCCATGTGGATAACTTTACATTTGTCAGTGTTAAACCTCATCTGCCACTTGTCTGCCCAAGCCTCCAATCTATCCATATCCCTCTGTAGTAGTATACTGTCCTCTTCAGTGTAAATTACTTTACACAGTTTAGTGTAATCTGCGAAAATTTATACTTTATTATGCAAGCCTTCTACAAGATCATTAATAAATATATTGAAGAGAATAGGGCCCAATACTGACCCCTGAGGTACCCCACTAGTGACACTGACCCAATCTGAGTGTGTACCGTTAATAACCACCCTCTGTTTTCTATCATGGAGCCAGTTACTTACTCACATACAGATGTTTTCTCCTAGTCCGAGCATTCTCATTTTATATATTAACCTTTTATGTGGTACAGTGTCAAATGCTTTGGAGAAGTCCAAATATACGACATCCATTGATTTGCCGCTGTCAAGTGTAGAACTTACCTCCTCATAGAAACTGATTAAATTAGTTTGGCATGACCGATCCCTCACGAAGCCATACTGATATGGCGTTATTTGCTTATTTCCATTGAGATGCTCTAAGATAGCATCTCTCAGAAAACCTTCAAACAGTTTACCCACAACAGATGTTAAACTTACCGCCCTATAGTTTCCAGGCTCTGTTTTTGGACACTTTTTGAATATTGGCACCACATTTGCCATGCGCCAATCCTGTGGGACCTTCCCTGTCAGTATAGTCAGTCATATTCCCTGTCAGTCCTCAAATATCAGAAATAAGGGTCTGGCTATGACATTACTTAATTCCCTCAGGATACGGGGGTGTATGCCATCCGGTCCTGGCGATTTGTCTATTTTAATCTTTTTAAGTTGCTGATGTACTTCTTCCTAGGTCAGACAGGACATTTTTAATGGGGAATTTATTTTTACATTCTGCATTTCATCTGACAGTTTATTTTCCTCAGTCAATACATTGGAGAAAAAAATATTTAACAGCTTTGCTTTCTCCTCGTCGCTCTCTGCGACTCCCCCCTCATTACTATTTAAAGGGCCGACACCTTCAGATTTATACTTTTTAGCATTTATATAATTGATGAACATTTTAGGGTTAGTTTTACTCTCTTTGGCAATTAATCTCTCAGTCTCTAGTTTGTCCGCTTTTATTTGTTTTTTACATGTTCTATTTTTTTCCTTATAGTTTTTCAGTGCTTCCGTGCTACCCTCCTGTTTTAGTGTTTTATATGCTTTGTTTTTGTCATTTATTGCTTTCTTTACAGTTCTATTTATCCACATTGGTTTCTATTTGTTCCTTAACCTTTTATTCCCATATGTTATGTACCTCTCACAATGAGATTTTTGGATGTTTTTAAAGATATCCCATTTTGTGGCTGTATTTCTATTTTTGAGGACTTTGTCCCAGTTAGTTAGGCCCGAGGCCTCTCTTAGTTGGCTAAATTTAGCTTTTTTGAAGTTTGTTATTTTTGTTCCTCCCTGTAGAAACGCTCTTTTGAATGATAATTGGAAGGTTATTACTTTATGGTCACTATTTCCTAGTTGTCCACCAACCTGCACGTCTGTTGTTCTGTCAGGCCTATTAGTTAATACTAAGTCCAGTATGGTCGTCCCTCTAGTCGGGTCCTGAACCAGTTGGGAGAGGTAATTTTCTTTGGTTATTGCCAAGAACATGTTTCCCTTATGAGATATACAAGTTTCAGTTTCCCAGTCTATATCTGGGTAGTTGAAGTCCCCCATAATAACCACCTCATTATGATTTGCCGCCTTGTCTATCTAGTTTAGTAGTAGATTTTCTGTGGACTGGTATATTAGGTGGTTTATAGTAAACTCCTATTAGTAATTTATTGTTGTTTTTCGCTCCATATATCTCTACCCACAGTGACTTCACATGTTCATGTCCCTCACTTATATTTTCACGGAGTGTGGGCTTTAGACAAGATTTTACATAAAGGCAAACCCCTCCCCCTCTACGGTTTTGACGATCCTTTCTAAACAGACTGTAACCTTGTACATTAACTGCCCAGTCATAGCTATCATCCAGCCATGTCTCAGTTATTCCCACTATGTCATAGTTCTCCTCACACATCACTAATTCCAGCTCCCCAGTTTTATTTGTCAGGCTTCTGGCATTAGTATACATACATTTGAGAGGTTTATGTATATATTTTACCCTACACCTTTCCTTCTGAACTGTTCTAGTCCCTCCTTCCATTCCTCCCCCAGTCCCACTACCTTGCCCCGGTCTCTATCTGCACTATCTTCCCCTCCTATAGTGTAATTTCCCTCCCCCAGTCCCTAGTTTAAACACTCCTCCAACCTTCTAGCCATTTTTCTCCCCAGCACAGCTGCCCCTTCCCCATTGAGGTGCAGCCCGTCCCTACGATAGAGCCTGTATCCGATAGAGAAGTCGGCCCAGTTCTCCAGGAACCCAAACCCCTCCTTTCTACACAAGTTCTTGAGCCACTTGTTAATCTCCCTAATCTTCCACTGCCTTTCTTGTGTGGCTCATGGTACAGGCAGTATTTCCGAAAATACTACCTTTGAGGTCCTTGCCCTAAGCTTTTGACCTAAATCCCTGAAATCATTTTTAAGGACTCTCCACCTACCTCTAACATTGTCATTGGTTCCGATATGGACCATGACCGCTGGATCTTCTCCAGTCCCTCCCAGTAATCTTTCAACCCATAATGTTTTTTTAAAACTTTTTAAAGCTACTTATTAGTCCCACAGGGCAACTATAATAAGCAATCTTTTGACTATCCCTATAGTACATTGCATTTTAATGTCAGGGCTATGCTGACATTGACCTTTGAGCCTGTTGGACAACAATCAAGGCAGGCTTGGGGCCTACACCTTGTACCAGCCTGCATATACACACATTGACTCCCTGCAAATGCGATTGCTCCCTTTATCACTGCTTACATGAGGTGGGTTTCATTGCCCACACCATGTAAGGGGCTAAACAGCCCAGATCAGCACTTCTCATGTGAGATCCGAGCCCCTACTCCCCACTGTATGGGGGACCCGTGCAGAGCTTAGACAGGGCCGCTGTGGCAGCCCAGCCTAAGGCCCCGTAGTGACTCCCGTAAAAAGTGATATTGGTGGTCAATAAGGAATTAACTGTGCTCTGGTCCCCGTTGATAAACCTCCACCCAATAACTGCAGCTGGGACGCGTTCCCAAAGTGACATTCCACTTGGGGATCAAGTCACTTTTGCAGCATGTCAATGTTTACAGCAGCATACATAACCGTCAGCGAACACAACGGTGGATTGAAGGATTTGGATTAAATGGTGAGGAGCAGGTAAGTCTGTTTCCCTCCACAGGTCTGACGGGTTCGGCCAAAAAAACTAAAAAGGTGGCGGACCCCGTCAAATGAACCTGTTAGGTGATTTCTGTTGCCCTATCTGACAGCAAAATACAATAGCTGGAGAAGAGCTGGACTCTGATGTATGTAATTTATGATGTGTGCAGGATTTCTGAATAAAAAGTGGAGTAAATCCTGACAACACTTCTAGGAGAGACCATGAGAGTCAGGTTTACTCCACCCAGATTGACATCTTTCCCTATATCAGTGTATATAGAGAGAAGTCTATTAATCATCCTTTGTGGGCGAAGCAATCAGGACACTTACTTTCTTTTCGAGGAGTCCTGTCAGGGTATGCTCTACCTTTTACTCAGAAATCCTGCTACAAAGTATATAACTTTATATATCACTGAGCTCAGCTTAATTCCCTGTTACATGCTGCTCTCAGATAGGATAATAACTTTCGCCCGACAGTTTAGCTTTATGTATTTATTGCAGAGAACAGGACAGTTTTTGCTGATGTGCAGGGGTGGTATAGAAGTGTGCATACCGTCATCCTGTGTACTGTCACGTCAAGTTCACACAAAGAAGTTTTCTACAGTTTAAGATGCATTTTTTGTTCCTCAAGAAAAAACAGCAATAAAAAGTATGTGAACCCTTTAGAATGATATGGATTTCTGCACAAATTGGTCATAAAATGTAATCTGATCTTCATCTAAGTCACAACAATAGACAATCACAGTCTGCTTAAACTAATAACGCACAAAGAATTAAATGTTACCATGTTTTTATTGAACACACCATGTAAACATTCACAGTGCAGGTGGAAAAAGTATGTGAACCCCTAGACTAATGACATCTCCAAGAACTAAGTGGAGTGAGGTGTCAGCCAACTGGCTTTCAATCAATTAGATGAGATTGGAGGTGTTGGTTACAGCTTCTCTGCCCTATGAAAAACACACACCAGTCCTGGGTTTGCTTTTCACAAGAAGCAGTGTCTGATGCGAATGATGCCTTGCACAAAAGAGCTCTCGGAAGACCTACGATAAAAAATTGTTGACTTGCATAAAGCTGGAAAGGGTTATAAAAGTATCTTCAAAAGCCTTGCTGTTCATCAGTCCACGGTAAGACAAATTGTCTATAAATGGAGAAAGTTCAGCACTGCTGCTACTCTCTTTAGGAGTGGCCATCCTGTAAAGATGACTGCAAGAGCACAGCGCAGACTGCTCAATGAGGTGAATAAGAATCCTAGAGTGTCAGCTAAAGACTTACAAAAGTCTCTGGCATATGCTAACATCCCTGTAAGCGAATCTACGATACGTAAAACACTAAACAAGAATGGATTTCATGGGAGGATACCACAGAGGAAGCCACTGCTGTCCAAAAAAAACATTGCTGCACGTTTACACTTTGCACAAGAGCACCTGGATGTTCCACAACAGTACTGGCAAAATATTCTGTGGACAGATGAAACCAAAGTTGAGTTGTTTGGAAGAAACACACAACACTATGTGTGGAGAAAAAGAGGCACATCACACCAACATCAAAACCTCATACCAACTGTGAAGTATGGTGGTGGGGGCATCATGGTTTGGGGCTGATTTGCTGCGTCAGGGCCTGGACGGATTGCTATCATCGAAGGAAAAATTAATTCCCAAGTTTATCAAGACATTTTGCAGGAGAACTTAAGGCCATCTGTCAACCAGCTGAGGCTCAACAGAAGATGGATGTTGCAACAGGACAACGACCCAAAGCATAACAGAATGGCTTAAACAGAAGAACATACAACTTCTGGAGTGGCCCAGTCAGAGTCCTGACCTCAACCTGATTGTGATGCTGTGGCATGATCTCAAGAAAGCGATTCACACCAGACATCCCAATAATATTGCTTGAAAAGGTATGGTCAAGAATTACTCCTGACCGTTGTGCACGTCTGATCTGCAACTACTGGAAACGTTTGGTTGAAGTTATTGCTGCTAAAGGAGGTTCAACCAGTTATTAAATCCAAGGGTTTACATACTTTTTCCACCTGCACTGTGAATGTTTACATGGTGTGTTCAATAAAAACATGGTAACATTTAATTCTTTGTGTGTTATTAGTTTAATCAGACTGTGATCGTACATTGTTGTGACTTAGATGGAGATCAGATGACATTTTAGGACCAATTTGTGCAGAAATCCAGATCATTCCAAAGGGTTCACATACTTTTTCTTGCAACTGTATAAAAGTATGACTATGGAATTATTCTTTTTTAAACTCAGTTCTGGCACTGAGTGGAAAAAAATGCAAATGTTTCTGGGTGAAAATAGCTTATACACCCCCTATATACAATTTGCAAAATAAATATTAGTTTTAGATCCAGCCTAAGTTGGGTTATAATAAATGACTGTAAAACTTGTATGTCATGTTTATGTATGGTACAGTTATATAGTCTGTACACAGGTATTGTGCACCATAAAAACGGGCTCTGTGATCTTGGACAGGCTCATGCTTGCTCTGTCAGTGTTTGTTTGATGGCTGCTATCTGGTTATAAAATATAATGCTCATTGGATAGTGAATTTGTATGTACCATTCTTTGGCTATAATGCACACATTACGGTATTTTATTATGTACAGTCTTGAGAAAGAGTAATAGCACCCCGTGTAAACATTTTCAGTACATTTAACATATGGGTGGACATATAAGCATTAAAGGGACACTTCAATCATAAAGGGATATTTTTAGCTCATTTTTAATTGTAAAATTTAAAATGTTATTTTTATTTCAGCAGTACTATACCATTCAAAATTAAAAACAAAATACAGTATTGTCCTTCTATAGCAGTCAACAAGCGAGATAAAACTCCTATATAGATAGGGGTCCCATTGTCAGTTTGCTGCTGCTGTGATAGAATTTTTTTATCTATCAGTATAATAGTAGGTGTAGAATTGGGATGACAGTAAGAGCCCTATTAGATTTTGGGGCTAGTTATCATTCATAGGAATGCTCATTCCTGATAACTGACTGGTATAATCGAGCAGCCAATCAGTCAATGAACGAGCAAACACTAGTTTGACGGTTAACAGTCATCTTTCTTCAGGATGAAAAATGTCCTATTATCGTCAGCCTATCTACACCCCTAAGATAGCTTGAATCAGTTTTGTCCGTTCCTATGCCATCATTCTAATGCACTTTTACACGTGTGAAGAAAAACTGAAGAAAAGCATTCAACATCTCCGAGCAACTAGTGTTAAATGAATTGAACATCCGAAGTGAAATTCGATCGGAAGTTTAGGAAAAATTTGATTTACAACAAATCCGAATTTCTTCACGCTTAGTGGTAACACATTGTTTTTTTCCCTAAAATTGGGTCTACGTGTTACAAAGGGAAAATAAGGAATGTGTATTTCCGATCACCGCCACCCAGTGGGAGGTGATAGGATCCCAGTGCCTGTTCAAATCATTGAGCAGGCACCTTGGCTAAATGCGCTGGGGGGTCCCGTGACCCCCCCCCCCCCCCGTGTCGGCGATCGCTGCAAACCGCAGGTCGATTCAGACCTGCGGTTTGCGGCTTTACCTGCGGTTTGCGGCAGCGATTGGCGGTGCCATCGGGTCCCCATGCGGCTGTAGGGGGGACCCGATGGCATTGAAGGCAGCGTGATGCCTAAGGAAGGCATTGCGCTGCCTTCCGGTGACGAGCCTGTGAGATCCAGCCCCCTGGATCTCACAGGCCGGAAGCTGTATGAGTAATACACAATGTATTACTCATACAGCCAATGCATTCCAAGAAGTATTGGAATGCATTGTAAAGGATTAGACCCCCAAAAGTTCAAGTCCCAAATAAAGTTTTCCCCCCAAAAAATTTAAAGTTTCAAGTAAAAATAAACAAAAACATCATTTCCCCCAAATAAAGTTAAAAAAATTGGTAAAAAAATAGGAAAAAAAAAAGTATACATATTAGGTATCGCCGCGCCCGTATCGACCGGTTCTATAAACATATCACATGACCTAACCCCTCAGATGAACACCGTAAAAAATAAAATAAACAATTTTTAATGTCACCTTACATCACAAAAAGTACAACAGCAAGCGATCAAAAAGGCGATTGCCCACCAAAATAGTACCAATCTAACCGTCACCTCATACCGCAAAAAATGAGCCCCTACCTGAGACAATCGCCCAAAAAATAAAATAAAACTATGGCTCAGAATATAGAGACACTAAAACATGATTTTTTTTGTTTTAAAAAAGCTGTTATTGTGTAAAACTTATATAAATAAAGAAAAGTATACTTATTAGGTTTTTGCCGCGTCCGTATCGACCGGCGCTATAAAAATATTACATGACTTAACCTCTCAGATGAAAAATAAAAAATAAAACCTGTGCTAAATAAACAATTTTTTTACCTTACATCACAAAAAGTGTAATAGCAAGCGATCTAAAAGTCATATGCACCCCAAAATATTGCCAATAAAATTGTCATTTCGTCCCATACCTAAGATTATCACCCAAAAACTAAAAAAAAATGGCTTTCAGAATATGGAGACACTAAAACATGATTTATTTTTTTTGGGTTTCAAAAATGAAATCATTGTGTAAAACTTACATAAATAAAAAAAAAGTATACATATTAGGTATCGCCGCATCCGTATCGACCGGCTAATTCTATTGCCACCCTCACCAGTCTGTTGCAACGCCACTAATTTCCCTGTTTGGCTTTGTAGACATCACAGATCCGTCAGAAGAACCGAAAAATAAAAAACACAACAGATTCTGTAATTGGAGCATCCATAAAGCCTTGATCACATGGTCAGTATTTTTCATCAGAATTTGCTCATGATTTGGAAGCCAAAAACAGTAGTTGGTCCAAACACAGAAGACCTGCAAATATTTCCATGACATTGTGTCAATTGTGCCCAATCACAAGAAAGGTAGTAGGTAGGAATTGGGCAACTATAGGCCAGTAAGGCTGACATCAATAGTGGGGAAATTAATGGAAACCATACTTAAGGAGAGGATTGTGGAACATCTAAAATCCCATGGATTAAAAGATGAAAAACAGCATGGGTTTACTTCAGGGAGATCATGTCAAACTAATATTATAGATTTTTTGGATTGGGTGACTAAAATAATAGATGAATGAGGTGCAGTAGACATTGCTTATCTAGACTTTAGTAAGGCTTTTGATACTGTCCCACATAGAAGGCTTATCAATAAATTGCAGCCTTTGGGCTTGGACTCCCATATTGTTGAATGGATTAGGCAGTGGCTGAGGGACAGACAACAGAGGGTTGTAGTCAATGGAGTATATTCAGACCATGGTCTTGTAACCAGTGGGGTACCTCAGGGATCTGTTCTGGGACCCATATTGTTCAATATCTTTATCAGCGAAATTGCAGAAGGCCTCAATGGTAAGGTGTGTCTTTTTGCTGATGACACAAAGATTTGTAACAGGGTTGATGTTCCTGGAGGGATACACCAAATCGAAAAGGATTTAGGAAAACTAGAGGAATGGTCAAAAATCTGGCAACTAAAATTTAATGTTGATAAGGGCAAGATAATGCACCTGGGGTGTAAAAACCCAAGAGCAGAATTTAAAATCAGTGATACAGTCCTAACCTCAGTATCTGAGGAAAGGGATTTAGGGGGTCATTATTTCAGAAGACTTAAAGGTAGGCAGACAATGTCATAGAGCAGCAGGAAATGCTAGCAGAATGCTCGGGTGTATAGGGAGAGGAATTACCAGTAGCAGAGGGAGGTGCTCATGCTGCTCTACAGAGCACTAGTGAGACCTCATTTGGAGTATTGTGCGCAGTACTGGAGACCATATGTCCAGAAGGATATTGATACTTTGGAGGAAGTTCAGAGAAGAGCTACTAAACTAGTACATGGATAGCAGGATAAGGCTACTTTCACACTAGCGTTCGGGGCTCCGCTTGTGAGTTCCGTTTGAAGGCTCTCACAAGCGGCCCCGAACGGATCCGTCCAGCCCTAATGCATTCTGAGTGGATGCGGATCAGCTCAGAATGTATCAGTATGGCTCTGCTTGGCTTCCGCTCCGCTCAGCAGACGGATACCCGAACGCTGCTTGCAGAGTTCGGGTGTCCTCCTGGCCGTGCGGAGGCAAACGGATCCGTCCAGAGTTACAATGGAAGTCAATGGGGGCGGATCTGTTTGAAGGTGACTCAATATGGTGCAATTTTCAAATGGATCCGTCCCCCATTGACTTTCAATGTAAAGTCTGGACGGATCCGTCTGAAGCTACTTTCACACTTAGAATTTTTTACACAATATAATGCAGACGGATCCGTTCTGAACGGATCCCATCGTCTGCATTATATGAGCGGATCCGCTCTGAACGCAAGTGTGAAAGTAGCCTTAGGCCTCTTTCACACGACTGTTTTTTTTTTCCGTTTTGCGGGCCGTTTTTTGCGGTCCGTATACGGAACCATTCATTTCAATGGTTCTGCAAAAAAAAAACGGAATGTGTTCCGTATGCATTCCGTTTCCGTATTTCCGTTTTTCCGTTCCGTTGAAAGATAGAACATGTCCTATATTTGGCCGCAAATCACGTTCCGTGGCTCTATTAAAGTCTATGGGTCCGCAAAAGAACGGAATGCATACGGAAATGCATCCGTATGTCTTCCGTATCCGTTCCGTTTTTTGCGGAACCATCTATTGAAAATGTTATGCCCAGCCCAATTTTTTAAATTAAATTACTGTATACTGTATTTGCCATACGGAAAAACGGAACGGAACAACGGAACGGAAACGGAGCCACAACGGAAGCAAAAAACTGAACAACGGATCCGTGAAAAACGGAACGCAAAACACTGAAATGGACATACTGTCGTGTGAAAGAGGCTTTAAACTGATTAAAGAACCTTAACATGTATAGCTTAGAAGAAAGACGAGACAGAGGGGATATGATAGAAACTTTTAAATACATAAAGGGAATCAACAAGGTAAAAGAGGAGAGAATATTTAAAAGAAGAAAAACTGCTACAAGAGGACATAGTTTTAAATTAGAGGGGCAAAGGTTTAAAAGTAATATCAGGAAGTATTACTTAAGGCTCCATTCACACATCTGGAATTCCATTCCGCATTTTGCGGAACGGAATTGAGGACCCATTCATTTCTATGGGGCCACACAACGTGCGGGCCCGATCTGGAATTGTGGACCCGCAGTTCCGGGTCCGCAATTTCGATCCTGAAAAAAATAGAACATGTCTTATTCTTGTCCGCAATAGCGGACAAGAATAGGCATATTCTATTAGTGCCGGCAATGTGCGGTCCGCAAAATGCGGAACGCACATTGCCGCTGTCCATGTTTTGCGGATCCGCAGATCCGCAAGACACACATGTGTGAATGTACCCTTACTGAGAGAGTAGTGGATGCATGGAATAGCCTTCCTGCAGAAGTGGTAGCTGCAAATACAGTGGAGGGGTTTAAGCATGCATGGGATAGGCATAAGGCCATCCTTCATATAAGATAGGGCCAGGGGCTATTCATAGTATTCAGTATATTGGGCAGACTAGAGGGGCCAAATGGTTCTTATCTGCCGACACAGTCTATGTTTCTATGTAATTACTGACCAAATTCTGACTGTGTGAAGGCGGATGCTCAAAATACAGGATCTGTTCTTTGGGGGCTGTTCTTATGTAGGATCAGAAGGGAAAAATAAAAAGTGATGTCAACACAACCTTACGTCTGACATCCTCCCCACTCTGTCATGGGGAGAAATGAGACAGCTCGATCACACTATAGTAGAATCAGTGGCTAACAGAACTGGTCATCATTCAATCAATGTGGACACAGCAGACAATGTAAAATCAGACAGCTCTTTCCCACTGTATTAGAATCTCGGGCCACTGCATGGTCAAGTAAATTAGACCTTGACCTGTAAGGCTGAGTACACACTTCAGTTATTTGGTCAGTTAATTCCAACAGCTTCTGTATGGTGAGCCAAATCAGGAGCAAATCCTACTCTCAGATAAGGTATCATGAAAAGATCTGTTCTGCGTCTTTGACCCGTTACTGACCAAATAAGTTAAGTGTGAAAGAGCCCTAACTGAGTCACTACAGGGGGCTCTTTATGGTCAGAGTAAATGGTCTGAGTTAACAAAATTCAAGCAAGTCTGTTTGCCACTCTAAGCGTCCAAACAAAGGAGGGAGTTAAGACCCAGGGTATTAACTCACTTAAGAAAAATCTAGATAACCATCTAACATGTAATACATGGTAGTGTCCCTTTAATTCAAACAGTATATAGTGTAAGGTGATGTAACTAAACAAAAATACTCACAATGTGACTCTGCAATAGTATATTCAACAAAAATGTTTAACGCCTTTCCGATATCCATCGTACATGTACGGCTCATGTCGGGTATTTAAAGATGGTGCCCGCTCCGGAGCGGAGCAGGTGCCATAGCAAACACGTGCCTGCTGTTTCATATAGCAGGCACCCGTGGCTAATGTCCCCGGTTGTCAGTAATGCCAACTGCAGACGTTTAACCACTCAGATGCCGTGATCAAATGTGACCACGGTAGCTAAGAGTCTTATACACCGGAAGCACACTTTGCCGGAGAAAGCAGCCTGTTGTAATAATGAGCCAGAGCCTATACTAGCCTTCCAGGCTCATTATTACTATATCCCAGTTCAGGCCACTAGGTGGCAGGACTAAACTGTGATAAAGTGATTTCAGTACAAAATAATGGACCATTTTCCATTATTCTGTATAAGTTGCAATCTGATGATTGCAAGTTTTGGTATAAAAAAAAATAAACAAAAAAAATAAGATCAGGATTTTTGATTGGGGGTATTTATCTGAATACCTGAAAATGGCATTTAAACAAATACTGAGACAGGCACATTCAGTATAACGGGGTCAGAAAAAGTTCATTGGATTTTCGCCAGATAGAATAGTGTTTGCCCATTAAAGTGAATGCACTAATTGCAATGGGTATTCAGGTTTCAGGATACATATTTCTGACTTCTCTATGGAGATTTATTTATCTCTGTGACTTGTGAAAAGTTTGTTTCAAAATCCTTCGATTTCTATTTACAGTGATTCCAGATGTTAGGGCTCATGCACACGGACGTATTTTCTTCCCAGGTCCGGTCCTTTTTTTTTTGTGGACCGCATACGGAACTATTCATTTCAATGGGTCCACAAAAAAAAACCTGAAGATACTCCGTGTGCATTTAGTATCAGTATGTCCGTATTTCCTTTCAGCAAAAAAAAACATGTTCTATTATTCTCCGCATTACGGACAAGGATAGTACTGTTCTATTAGGGGCCAGCTGTTCCGTTCTGCAAAATACGAAATGCACACGGACGTCATCCATATTTTTTGAGGATTCGTTTTTTGCAGATCGCAAAATACATACAGTAGTGTACATCAGGACTTATTATGATGTTATAAGGTCTTCTTCCGGTAGATCTTCAGTTTTCTTACACAGCGTATTCGGGGAAATTGATCAAAATGGTGCAAAAGAAAAGTGGTTTGGTTGCTCATAACAACTAATCAGATTCCACCTTTCGTTTTCCAAAGGAGGTCTGAAAGATGAAAGGTGGAATCTGCTACAAGCAACTCAAGACTATACCAATAAAACTTGGCCTGATACTCCAGCAAAATCAACAATTATGTCTTAATCAACACATGCCTATGGCATAAATCAATTAAAAAACCTACAAAAAAGCTACCAGTCCGCATGAAAATCCAATAATAATTTATTAAACATGATTCAAAAGACAATACATTATAAAACAAAACAAGTGCAGGGACAAGGCGACATCACCAGACGAAGGCAATGATTCATACTGCTCCACATGATGAAAAAGGGATCAAATGCAAGTGCAATATATATATATCGATATCATGAATCATCAAGGCAGAATATATTACCCATATTGTGCATCCTCCGGGATGGCGCTAACCCCGGCACGCTTTTCATAGTTTTGGAACAACTGGAGGGCCGCAGGTTGAGCATCCCTGGTCTAAGGCTACTTTCACACTTGCAGCAGGATGGATCCAACAGGCTGTTCACCTTGTCGGATCCGTCCTTCCGCTATTTCGCCGTGCCGCCGGACCTCCGCTCCGTCCCTATTGACTATAATGGGGACGGGGGCGGTGCTCCGGCGCAGTATGGCAGTGCACTGCAAAAGGCCGCCGGACTAATAGTCCTGCATGTCTGACTTTTTAGTCCGGCGGCCTCTGACCGCGAACTGCCGTACTGCGCCGGAGCGCCTCCCCGTCCCCATTATAGTCAATGGGGACGGAGCGGCGGTCCGGCGAAACAGCGGAAGGACGGATCTGACAAGGTGAACAGCCTGTCGGATCCATCCTGCCGCAAGTGTGAAAGTACCCTAAATTATCAAAACTGTGTAAATAAAAACCTGCCCATAGCAACTAATCACAGCACAGGTATTACTCCTACAACTGCTCTGGTACAATGAAAATTGCATTGTGATTAGATGCTCTGGGCAACAAAGATCATTTATATTTAGTAGTTTTGATAATTCTGCCTATTAGAGGTTCCCTCGTGTTATTTTTTTTCTTTCTGGCCAGAAAATGCATACTTACCAACCATGTGTTTCTTTACTCCAGCCTGTTTTGGGCCTTAATGACCAAGCATTTATTTGTATTTTATTTTATTCTTTTCATTTTTTTCATCGTCACCTTCCAAAACCTATAACTTATTTTTCCGGGACAAGTTGTCGTTTTTAATGGTGCCACTTTGGGGTACAAAGCTTTCTAATTTACTTGTATTTACTCCTTCTGGGAGGGGTCCCTTGTTTTCAGTAGTGCTGCTACTGTATCTCCTCTGTTAGATAATTGCTTTATAAAGCTTATAAATGTGTATGTAATATATCCATATACATGCTGAAGGAACTGCACAATTCAAATGTATAGGGCACATTCTCAGATAAAATATGTACAGTTCATTTTTGTGTGGGTTTAAAAAAAAGAAAATTGCTTGCTATGTCCTTGTTTAGCAGCAGAGGGCAGAATAGGGCACACAAATCAAAGTTGTAAGACTAAGCAAATTGGCTACAAATAAAATAAATGTGTTCTTAAAATACAGCTTTACACATGTATTCTTTTTCTTTCTCCTTACTTGAAGCTAGTAAAAATATGTAATTAACCTATACATACTATTTTTATTTGTCTTTACTTTTAAGACTATAAACCATTTTCTGTACTTTCATATCTTTCATTTCTTTTACATAGATATCTTTTACTGAATTTCCTCTACAAACTACAACAATTTATCTTGTATTGTGTTTTAGCTACCTACAATATTACCAATTAACCAATAACCATTAATGAGAAGACAAACTTCCATTTAAAGGGTATCCCATCTCCCTATGCTGGATTCTCATAGCATTTTAACATGCTTTTCATTTATTTTGTATTAACACTTTTCACATACTTTTTTTAGTTAAAAAACAATAAAAGAATATAGCCAGATAGTGTGCGTGCCAAATGTTTTAGTTGTATTTTTGGTGTCAGTAACATGTTTGCATTCTCTACTTAAAGGGGTTAACCTATCACTAATGTAAAAAATGAAAATCAGACATCATATAGTATCATGACAATCTTTTTCTAACAAAGCTAGAACCAGCCCTGTACCTCGCATGGATCCAGAGATCTCCCCATTCATTGCTCTGCTAGATTTATATCAAGCTGACAGCTCAGGGGAGTGTCTTTTCCGCTGCAGCTCAGGGGGTGTGTCTAAGCTCTCCCTATCACAGCTCAGGAGGCAGTTTAAGGATGAAACTGAGCATGTGCGACCTTCTCAGTGAGCAGGTCAAAGAAATAAGAAAAAAAAAAAAACAGCAGGTGATGCTATACAGACACATTTAATTGAATAACCCAGAGGCTATGCGCATTTTTTTAAAACATGTAATTGCAAAAGTATTCAGATCCAGATGCTGGTTTAAAAACTGTGCAACATTTTTCAGTGGGACAACTCCTTTAATGGGGAGGCTTTTGCAACTTTTTGAGGTTATGGAAAAGAAATGAACGAAGTTATGGAAAATGTGATTCGGCTGCTTTGCTGAATTTCACAAAGAAATTCGCTTTGTGATGAATTATTCATCAAGAAGCTCATTTCTTTTTATGTAGCGGCGGGCACAATGATGGGAAATAGGTATTGTGCCGCCTCCTGTCATTGAACCCCTCAGAAACCACATTCATCGCTGATTAAAAATGAGGGCTTTCAGGGGTTATTCAGTTAGAAAAAAAAAACAAAAAAATAACTTATCTTATCCATTTGATCTCGAAGAGCCCACTGTGGCCATCTTGCTTGAAGACACCAAGCAAAATCTTGTGTGGTGCTTGATTACTTCATCATGCCGGCTGGCGTGGTGACATCATAAGTCACTGCACGAGAGATTTTGAGCAGTATATTCAATCAAAATAGCCGTGACAGGCTCTTCACACATAAATGGATGAGGTGAGCATCATTTATTTTTATTTTTACTGCCATTTTAGGGAAAATTTATTAATTACCATGAAGCGCGAAGAAAATTTGGCTTTACTGGAAATCAAATTTTCCCTCAAATTTGGATCGAAGATCACTTCAGATACTTCTATTCGCTCAACACTAGTTACTTGTGATAACTTTTTGCGAGTTTTGCATTTTTACACCACTCATGTATGTCTGAAACTTTTTTGCTAAAAAAGTCCCAAATCCTCTCTAGTGGGGAAGTAGTGCAGAAAGCTTCAGTAGCATTTCTAGACCAAATAGGTTAATAAATGAGCCAAATTTAACAAACATTGTGTGTGGCTTGATAAATTTGACACAAAGTACTCCAATGCAAGCAACACTGACTTCGTATATCACCCTCATGATAAATTCCCTCTACTGTTATATATTTTTTTTTCACATAAACTTCTTTACAGACGTTCAAAACACATTAAGTTATTGTCATTTTACAATCATATTAAAGCACTAAAAAGTGTGTGAAACAAAGGATAGGGCAGGGGTAGGCAACCTCCGGCTCCCAGCTGTTGTGAAACCACAACTCCCAGTATGCATACTTGCTCTGCTCTTTTAAGAACTCTCATAGAAATGAATGGAGCATGCTGGGAATTGTAGTTTCACAACAGCTGGGGGCCGGAGGTTGCCTACCCCTGGGATAGGGCATAAGCTTCTAATGGGGTGTCCAAACACTGGGAACCACCAATCATGAGACAAGAAAACAAGAAGTAACAAGTACAGCACTTGGCTACCTCTGGCAGTCCAATAGAGAATGAAATGAGCAATATCACGCATGCTTGACCTGCCACTCCATTATACAAACATACTGGACTATTGTTCCTGTATTTTGTGGGGATTGGAAGTTTTTAAGACACTTTTCTGCACCATTTGCATTTGTTTTTTTTAAATTGCAGCATGTTTTGGGTTATGGATCTTTTTCATACAATTACCCATATACATCTAGGAAAAAAGAAGCATAGTGTAGAGATCAGTGAATTTCTTTAAATTAATTTTGGATCCGATCCTAACAAATTGGTCAAGAAATTTGGGTCAATTTCACCCGAATCAAGTTTTGGCACGCAAAACTTCTTCGCCTTAATTGAAACATATGGGTACTTATAAATCTGGCCATACCAAATGCATTTGTTGTAGTGTTATGGATACCTCTAAAACTTTTGTTTCCTGTACCACCAAACAACAGTTCACTGTGCAGTAATACGCTAACTGCAATTTTACTTATGTAATCTATCTGGTAACTTGTGCCTCATGTCAGATTGAATACGTTAGCCACATGTACTTTAAAAATGCAAATAAGATGTCATTTATCTGATGTTACTAAGAGGGATTCTTCTTCGAAGAACCTGT
Organism: Bufo gargarizans; assembly: GCF_014858855.1. Classification (NCBI taxonomy): domain Eukaryota; kingdom Metazoa; phylum Chordata; class Amphibia; order Anura; family Bufonidae; genus Bufo; species Bufo gargarizans. Next base: position 98,011,847 of record NC_058084.1, read on the forward strand.
CTGCTGTTTATTGACATGTCGTACAGGTGATAGAGCATATTTGGGATTCTCAGCAAAAATAATGAAGCATACTGGATGTTTTTGCTGAGAACATGAGATATTTCTGGCATGAACCAAAAAAAATAATTTAATTTGGCATTATTGACCTGATTTTCATTCTAAATACACCTGGCATGTGTTTGGGAAGTGATTGTATTATTCCGATTTATACCATGTCAGGTGATGTCTATTACTATTGTGATTGGTCAGGTAATAGTTTTTAACTTCCACACTGTTTGTACATATTTTATGCTATTATTAAGACCAGGTCTAAAGGCATAAGTGGTATAGTTTTCCTTCCATGGATTTTATGTGGTTCTAATAGAGTCTTCACTTTTATGGATGCTGGACCTCCTCCTCCATTTCGAAATTAAGCTCTTTAAAGCAATAGTAAATATTGTCAGAGTGACACTACTTAAGTATAAGTAAACACATGGTTGATGGTGTTAACAAACAACCGCTTTAAAAACACACTGTGCTTTCGCATTTGTAACACTTCTTAAAATCAGAAAATATTCCAAAATGTGTGCCTTATTGGGGGCAGATTGTGTTTAAACACACACTGTGTTATCGGAAAAAACAGTTGCTTGTTCTGAACAAGCAGTCTAAAAATTATAATAGCCCAATAAGGACAATAAACAAACAATCGCACACAGTAGTGCAGACACACATAACACACAGTGGTGCAACCTCAAAATTGCTGAACCATACCAAAGGAGTATTCTTGGACGTAATTGACTCTTGATTAGAGTATAGGTAGGAATAAGAGGGGATCCACATGCTGGGTCTCTTCCCCTATAAATCTCTCCTACAATTACACTATCTATGTCTACACAGGGGGTGTAAAATGCTCACCCTCAAAAGGGTGACCCCGTGTGACTCCTGACTCCTAAGGTGTCCTTTCTTGTCCCTGCACCGTGCCAGTTGACTGCCCAGCTTCGTCAGAGGGAAGTAAACAACCACAAGGGCCCTGGTATGGATAAAGATAACTTTCCCAATGTGTTTCGTTGGCATTGGGCCAACTCATAAGGGGACTCGCAAAAATATATCAGCAGTTTATCAACTTAACTTCTATTTAATTGCTTGATATTGGGTACCCATTTTGTTTGTAACCACAAAATGACTATTATTACCTATGGTTGTGTGATCAGTCTAATTGAAATATTGTGGCAGGGCAGAATTTTTGACAACAGGTTTGGATAAAAACCAATGGCTCAGTGAAGCCAATGAGGTGTTCTCAGAGAAGGAATTAATTCAAAAGAGATATACTCCCTCTTTTAAGGTAGCCTTTAAGGAACTGACTAAATTTTGTAAGGAACAAATTACTTCCTGAAGGGAGGTCCTGTCCCTGGAGAGCAATATTAAACATAAGATCCCAGGTGCTTGAGGATTACACTCACCCCAGCAAGTAGGTGCAGGAGCTAAAGTTTGATGAGCAAGTGGGAGGAGGAGGCTACAAGCAGCTCCCTCTGCTTTAAGCACATACTTCTTGTGGAGGAAAGGATGACACTTGAAACGCTTGAGAATACAATAAAAGACCATATAGAGATAATACAAAAATTTCAACCAGGAGCCTTGATTTTGCAAACAAAGAACTGCAGTTAAAGAGTGCCCTGGAGAAATTTCAGTATCGCTAAAGGAATGAAAACATCGGCAATTTAATTGTGATCTACAGGACTTTCATGAAAATAGGATATACACTACTATTAATCAGACAGTGACCCAATATAAAAAAACAAGAATCCAATATCTCATCGAGTGATACTGAAATATCAGAAGGGGAAAAGAAGAGTGGCCGTAAAAATCAAGGGAGAGGTAGAGGACGTACAAGGGGTAGGGGTGCAAGAGGAGGGCAGGAGGAAAGCGGCCAATATTTTTTAGAGCAAGGAGTGCCATATCACCTACGGACACTGAATCCACAGAAATCTCCCCCTCATGGTCATACACCCATCCAACAACCCAGTCAAATACTGAATTTATCCACCAAAACCCTACACCCAGTTGAAATGGGAATACTAAGCAGGGGACTCTCCTTTGTACCTACCTAAACATTCAATCTCTTTAACTGGGTGAAGGATATTAATCTGTTTGCCAGAAAGCTGAGATGGTACAAACACTTTCAAATGGTAAACAAACGGGAAAGCAGGGAGCTAGGCATTCCACAAGATATATTACAGGATGTGCGAATAGCTTAGAATATAGTACTCCGCAGGAGGGTAGTGGCCCGTTCACAACACTCAAAAACAAAAGCTCCAAAATGCCACCTATAGGAGATCCTTCATGCATTGATGTATTTGTAAACCAGGTTACCTGTGAAATAGAGGAGATTACACTGACCAGAAGAGATTCAATTGTACAAAAGTTGTATTTAGGGCCTTACTAAATTTAGAAAAGGACAGGGAGATAACAATTAAGCCCTCAGATAAAGGAGGCAACATCATGATAATGGACACCAAACAATAAAGAACGATGTGCATGAGTCTCCTGCGAGACAAAAAACCTATGAAAGGCTTCAATCTAATCCCACAGCACTATACCAATCGCAATTAGTTAAAATTCTACGTGAAGCTAGACTAAATGATTTGATTTCTGAGGAGGAATTTAACTTCTTGAACTGTAAACACCCCACAGTGGCTACTTTCTATAGCCTACCAAAAATACATAAAGGAGTTACACCCCTGAAGGGGCGTCCTATAGTGTCGGGAGTCAACAGTCTCAGTCAGAACATTGGGATCTACATTGACACCATTCTGGCACCCTTCGTTAAATCATTACTCTCCTATATTAGGGATACGGGTGACCTATTGGGTAGATTGGAGGATGTTTATCTTGACAAAGACTCAATGCTTGGGTCCATCGATCTTGAGGCCCTTTACTCTTCAATACAGCATCATCTTGAGATAAAAGCAGTCGAATCATTTCTGGTGACTAGAAGCTATCAGTTTCAGGTGCACAACTCTTTTATTCTAAGACTATTGGAATTTACTCTCACATGTAACTACTTCCTTTTTGACGGTACCTTCTACCACCAGTTCAGGGGCACTGTGATGGGGAGTCCTTGTGCCCCATCATATGCAAATTTTTTCCTGGGCTGTGGGAGAAGAATGTAGTATTTACTGATCTCCTCGAACCACATACAATAGATATTGTCATGTAGGCAAGATTCATAGATGACATCTTTATAATCTGGTGGGGGAAAGGGAGAGATTGAAAGACCTTCTATCAGCCCTAAATAAAAACAACATAGGCCTGAGATTCACCTCAGAAATTGCGAGTAACTTGCTTCCCTTTCTGTATGTATTAATTGAAAGGGGCCCTAGGGGGAGATCCGAACAAAAACTTTTAGGAAACCCACAGCTACCAATTCTTTACTTAACTGGGAAAGATACCATCCTAGACCACTAAAACAGGGGGTTCCCACGGGCCAATATTTGAGGATAAAAAGAAATAGTTCCACACTTGGGTACAAGCAGGGGATCTTCGTGCAATATTCCCTGAGAAAGGGTACCCAGACCATATCTTGAGGAAAGCATATCAAAGAGCTTTAAAAAGTAACCACATGGAACTCCTGCATCCTAATTAGGATCAAAAAGGGAAGGAGTCAATCTGCTTGATAGCCACCTCTGATGGCACAACATTCAAAGTTAAAAAGATTATTTCCAAACACTGTGGTATTTTGCAACTTGACCCAGACATTAGGATTGCTATCTCATAAGCCACACAGATTACATATCGGAGGGGACAGAACATAAGGGACTGTTTGGTCCACAGTCACTATATTGCATTGATAAAGAGTGACGGTTTGCTTCACCCGATATGTGGTTGTTATTATTGTAGTGGCTGCATAGCTTGTGCATACATTATTCAGGGTCTCACATTCACCAGTAATGTGACATCTAAAAGATACCCCATAAATGTTTTATCAATTGTCATTCCAAGGGGGTCATTTATATAGCAAACTTTGTCTGTGGTTTGGAATATGTGGGAAAGACCACTCAGGAGCTCGGCAGGCAAATTGAAGAACATCTGGGCCATATGCGTCAAAAAAGGGATACCCCCTAGCGAAACACATTGATCTCATGCATGGGGGAGACTATCAAAAAGTGAAATTAATTGGGATCGAAGTTGTTTCCCCATTAAAGACAGGAGGTGACTGGGAGAGGAGGATTTTGCAGAGGGAAAACTGGCGGATATTTGAATTGAAAACGACTCAACCAAGGGGTCTTAATGAACAAATTTTCTATGGCTGCTATACAAGCATTTAGGTTCCACCAAGGTCCCCCTCTGCGTATATATCCTCTCTGCCCTCTGTGGACATGCTAAAGTTGGCGGTTATATTACCCCCTAATAAGCCCCTATATTTTCTAGACCCTGTTGACCATTTTAATCCTGGCCATTTTAATTCCTGTTTAGACTAGGCAGAGTTTCTACACTGTGCCGCAGTCTTCTATTACATAAACTAGCAATATTAATGCTTTAGCGCAGCCTTGTTGGGAGTGATGGGGATACTTGTTGCCTGATTGACATCCCTACTGTCATCATACCACCCCTCTCAGCAGCGTCATTTAGTGGGTGTGCTTGATATTGGACGGATACACCCACCATTTCATCATGTGATTGCTGCGACGGCCCTTCCGAGTCACATGACAGCCCATGTGATGGTAATGTCACGGTCTTTTGATCATGTGACGGGTGATATTACAGGTCAAATGACGGATGGGGCGTGGCTACTGGTCTGCGCAGCTGGCTTTAAAAAGCACAGCTGCACAGCTTATGTGATGCTGCCATACGCTGCTGCCACAAGCCCGGCTGTACACCATACAGCATGTGAAAACAGAGGGCCTCCATTTGTGGGGTGGAATGGATGGTGACTTCCAGATTATACCTCTGCATCAAATTGAGCCTTCATCTTCTCTCTGAAGTTAAGATGAACTTCTAGTTTGTTGATAAACTGCTGACCTATAGTTGCGAGTTCCCTTATGAGTTGGCCCAAGGCATACAAAACACATTGGGAAAGCTATGTTTATCCATACCAGGGCCCTTGTGGTTGTTTTATTCCCTCTGACGAAGCTGGGGAGTCAACAGGCACGGCGCAGGAACACGAAGGGACACCTTAGAAGTCTGGAGTGATATGGGGGGGGGTCACCCTTTTGAGGGTGAGAGTTTTTTACTCCCTGTGTAGGGATAGATAGTGTAATTGTAGTCGGGACTTATAGGGGAAGAGACCCAGCATGTAGATCCCCTCCTATCCCTACTTATACCTTAATCAAGGGTCAATTACCTCAGAGAATACTCCTTTGGTATGGTTCAGCAATTTTGAGGTTGCACCACTGTGCGTTATGTGTGTCTGCACCACTGTGTGAGATTGTTAGTTTATTGTCCTTATTGGGCTATTATTTTAATTGTACATTAAAAGTTAAGTATTAATTAAGATCACCCACCATTTTTGCTCTATTTAATTACTTAATATTGGGTACCTATTTTGTTTGTAACCACAATTGACCATTATTTCCTATGGTTGTGTGATCAGTCTGGTAATAAACTCAGGCATAATTAAATGTCTCCTGCTACAAACACAATATACAGTGGCATTGAAGCATTAAAATATTGTGACGGTCACGTATACTACACACAGGGGGGAGGATAGTGATCACTGCGCTCCACCCTCACCCCTGGCCCTGCCTACTTGCCTCGCAAGTCCTAATGACAGGGGACAACTAGACGGCAGTCCCTAACTTAGGATACGTGCTGGGAAGACAGACAAGACAAATAACGGAACGTGAACAGACCGGGTCAATACCTAGAGAGCTACGCAGTACTAAGGAATGAGCAGAGAATAGTCAGGAAAAGCCGAGGTCAAATACCAGGAGAGAAACGAAGTACAACAGGAGTCCGCAAAGAATCGTCAGGTGGAAGCCGGGGTCAGGATACCAGGAGAGACGCGCAGTACAGGAGGAGCAGGCAAAGGATCGTCAGGGAACAGGGTCAGGTAGTATTCAGTAGTCCAACAAAATGCCAGGAACCTAGAATTAACAGGCAACCTGTGGCCAGCAGGCTGCCTGTATTTATAGTGGGGAGTGAGGGTCATGTGACGTGGCCAGCGTCACATGACCGAAAGACCGACCAGTCGAGCACTGAGTGATCAGCTCGGCGCTTAAGGCAGACCTAGGAGCAGGGAGCCTCCCAGGTAGCAAAGCCGCCCTGGGAACGAGGTCAAACACAGATCCTCGCTCCCAAAGCTAAGCAGCAGGTCTGCGGCTGATGGGAGACCAAGTGCGCCTTTGGCACCCCGTTACAAATATGGTGAACTGTGCACTGATAAATGGCAGCAAAATTGCACTTTATTTTTTAGTAATGCCACAATAAAAAATCCCCTGTTATGAACACACTGTGCACAGATATTGACACACTAAAATGACCTGAATTGCACACTTATAAACAGAAACAAAATTGCAACTGGCAAGAAAGGTCCAATTGGACAGTGTACACAGTGAAATATATGCCACCGGTGGTGCTGTAAATATGTGTGTAAAACATTTATGAATTGTAGAAGCATTGTAAAATGTTTTTTGAAAGAAAATTCAAAAAAAAAAAAAACTGGCACCGTTTTACATGATTCATCTGAAGTAAATAGCCAAAACTTTGGATTTGTTAGGCAAAATAATTTTTGTAATAATTTAGAATTGATTCATTCATCTCTAGTAGCGAGGACAACTAAGTATTTAAGAGAGAGAATCAATAAGAACAGATCAAAGATAGCAAATGGTAATCCTAAGCATAAAGGTTTTGCAGGCTTCAGGGTTAAGGATGAGCGAACCCTTGGAAGTTCTGGTTCGCCAGGTTCGGCCGAACTTCAGGTCAAAGTTTGGCTTTGGGACATGAACTTGACCCTGAACCCGAACCCCTTTGAAGTCAATGGAGACCTGAACTTCAATTTATTATTTTAGATAGCATTTTTAAGACAGAATGCTAAAGAATATGGCCATTTAGGGGTTTAAACAAAACAACAACTCACCTCATCCACTTGATCGCGCTGCAGCAGTATCTTCTATATTCATTCAGCAGGACCTGCCAATGGACCTGCGATGAGTGCAATGACATCACCAGGCTCTCCCACGTGGTGAGCGCAGTGACGTCATCACAAGCAATGGGAAATGTAAACGTCATTTATAGATTAAACACCCTTTCCTCCCCTTGGCCTTAATGAGATGCCCGAGAGAATTTATGGCGAGATCCACTTTTATCCTCCATACTTCTAGCCTTGCGGCAGCTTTTTAGCAGTACCACACCAACAATCTTAGTGGTTTTGATCTATATAATTTGAAACTGTTTATTTATGTTCTATACTGTTTTTATAAGGAACAACTACTGTGTGCAATGTTGTAGACACTGTTGTCCGGCTTTTGCAGATTCTGAATGATATTCAACCATTTATAAACAATTTTCATCTATAGTGTCCTCAATTTGAAATCCTTGTTTTTTGTATTGGGAGATGGGGACACATGCTTTCTCATGTGACTCAGCTCCCTCTTTTCTGATTCCTGTAGGAGAGCTGACACCGCTGAGGCAGTATTCTCTAAGATTAAAAGAGTTTGTCTCCTAGGAGAACCAATCACATGGTTTCATCACAAGGCTGCAGTATTCTCCAAGATTGAAGGGAGTCGGTTTGTCCCCTAGGAGACCAAATCCCATGACCTGCAATGTACAAAATCTTTCAGACACACATTTATTGTTTCTCTTTAATTAATTGTATATCATGTCTGAAGATGTGTTGAAAACCTAGTGGTGAAGTTATGAGGCCTTGCACAAAAAGCTTGCGACTCTTAGAGAACTGCGCCAGCAATTCAATGGATATACTGGAGAACTGAAGAGCCATTTTATTGCTCAAACTCCTGTGACCTGTTTTGGTGCTTAAATGTGTATTTCTACATTGTTGCAGCTTCATGTAATCTGTACATTGCCACTGTAACCAAAGAAGGGATTCGTCCCCAAAACACATTTTACTGATAAATAGGGTTGAGCGAACCAGAACTGTAAAGTTCGGGTTTGCACCAAACTTTTGGATTTTTGGACCCCGGACCCGAACCCGAACATTTCAGTAAAAGTTTGGGTTCGGGTTCGGCATTCGGCGATTTCTTGGCGCTTTTTGAAAGGCTGCAGAGCAGTCAATCAACAAGCGTTTAACTCTGTGCCCTTAGAAGCCATCACAGCCATGCCTACTAACGGCATGGCTGTGATTGGCCAGTGCAGCATGTGACCCAGCCTCTATATAAGCTGGATTCACATAGCGCTGCACGTCACTCTGCTGTTACTAGTGTAGGGAGAGGATGCTGCTGCTGTGAGGGAGAGAATAGGAAAGAAACTTTAATCAGAATAGCAATTGAACTCAGCGATCTACATAGATTTAGTTGTGTGGGTGCAGCACACAATCTTTATACCCTGCCCTGAGCCCAGTGACAGAGGAAAAATAACTTTTATCCATCTGTTAGTTAGGTGGCCGGTGGCAGCCATTTTATGCAAGCTCAGTGCACCAGCACTGCATATGTGCTTTTGTGACATTGAAATCCAAGTTTGAAATACTGCAATAATAATCTGGGTTTTAAAAAAAAACACCTATTTTTGGCAATATTAGTCAGTGTGCAATTTAAGCTAGAAATACAGCTATAATTTTCTGGGTTTTAAAAAACACCCTTTTGGGGCAAAATACTCCATTTTACAGCCCTCGCTGGATCTGTACGTGTGAAATTCAAGTGTTATATACTGCTGTCATATTCTGTTAGTAAAAAAACACCCATTTTGGGCAAAATACTTAATATTGCAGCCTTTGCTGCATCTGTGATTGTTAAAAACAAGCTTGAAATACTTCCACTTTTTCTGGCTTTTAAAAAACAACCATTTTTGGCAATAACCTCTGTCTTGGGCCTCTGCCGCATTAGTCAGTGTGCAATTTAAACTAGAAATACCGTTTTAGTTTTCTGGGTTTTAAATAAACACCCTTTTTGGGCAAAATATTCAATTTTACAGCCCTTGCTGCATCTGTATCTGTGAAATTCAAGCGTTATATACTGCTGTCATATTCTATTATTAAAAAAAAACACACCAATTTTTGGCAAAGTACTTAATATTGCAGCCTTTGCTGCATCTGTTATTGTTAAAAAAAGCTTGAAAAACTTCCAAATTTTTTGGGCTTAGAAAAAACAAAAAAAATTGGCAATAACCTCCATCTTGGGCCTCTGCCACATTAGTCTGTGTGCAATTTAAGCTAGAAATACAGCTATAATTTTCTGGGTTTTAAAAACACCCTTTTTTTGGAAAATACTAAACTTTACAGCCCTTGCTGCATCTGTGCGTGTGAAATTCAAGTGTTATATACTGCTGTCATATTCTGTTATTCAAAAAAACACCCATTTAGGGCAAAAATATTAATTTTGCATCCTTTGCTGCACCCATTTTGGGCAAATTACTTAATATTGCAGCCTTTGCTACATCTGTGATTGCTAAAAACAAGCTTGAAATACTGAAAAACAAATATTTGGCAATACCCTCCAATTGGGGCCTCTGCCACATTAGTCAGTGTGCAATTTAAGCTACAAATACAGTTATAATTTTTTTTTTTTAAACACACATTTAGGGCAAAATACTTAATTTGCTGCCTTGTCTGCATCTGTCAGTGTAAAATTCAAGCGTTATATACAGCTGTCATATTCTGGTATTAAAAAAAAACACCCATTTAAGGCAAAAATATTAATTTTGCATCCTTTGCTGCATCTGTATGTGTGAAATTCATGCGTTATATACTGCTGTCATATTTTGGTATTAAAAGAAAAACACCCATTTAGGGACAAAACCTTAATGTTGCAGCCTTTGCTGCAGCTGTCATTGTGAGATACACCCTTTACATACTGCTGTGCTATTCTGGTATTAAATAAACACCAATTTTGGGAAAAAAAAAAATTTGCAGCCTTTGCTGCATATGTCATTGTTAGATACTGTTGTTCTATTCTGCTATTAAAAAAACACCCATTTAGGGCAAAAATCGTAATTTGCGGCCTTTTCTGAATCTGTAAGTGTGAGATACATGCTTAGATACCGCTGTGCTATTCTGGCATTAAATAAAAACCAATTTTGGGCAAAATACTTAATTTGCGGCCTTGTATGCATCTGTACGTGTGAAATTTAAGCGTTATATACTGCTGTCATATTCTGGTATTAAAAATACACCAATGTAGGCCAAAAATCTTAATTTGTGGCGTTGTCTGCATCTGTACGGGTGAGAAACACCCGTTAGGTACTATTGTTCTATTCTGATTAAAAAAAAAAAAAACACCCATTTAGGGCAAAATACAAATTTTGCAGCCTGTGCTGTATCTGTCAGTGTGAGATACATGCGTTAGATACTGTTGTTCTATTCTGTTATTAAAAAAACACCTAATTTGGGCTAGATCCTAAATTTGAGAAATATGAGGAGAGTGTCAAATAAGGGATGTGGCCCCGGTCGTGGTGATGCTGGTGAAGCTCCTGTTGCAGGGAGAGGACATGGTCGATCTGTGCCAGCTAAGCGCAAAAGTGAAACACTTTCCTCAGGTGCGAGTAGGCGACAGAACCTTCAGCAGCATTTGGTCGGGCCTAATGCTGCTTTACCAATGGTGAGGCCAGAACAAGTACAGGCGATAGTAGATTGGGTTGCTGACAGTGCCTCCAGTTCCTTCACATTGTTTCCCACCCAGTCTCCTGCTGAAAAATCAGAGTTAGCACCTGCAGCTGATGTCCATCAGTCTTTCACCTTACTCCCTTGCAAATCAGCCAAGCAGTCGGAGCCCTAATTCATGCAGCAGTCTTTTCTGCTTTTTGATGACTCTGTTAGCAGGGTTTTCCTGGGCCATCCACCTAGCCCTGCCCCAGAAGTGGAAGAGATTGAGTGCACCGATGCCCAACCACTTATGTTTCAAGATAAGTACACGAAAGGACCATTGCAGCACATCTCGGATAATGACGAAACGCAGGTGCCAACTGCTGGGGCTTTCGAAAGTGTGCAGATCGACAAGGAGGGCAGGGGTGAAGACTGGGTGGAAGATGATTTGGAGGACGATGAGGTCCTCGACCCAACTCGGAATCAAGGTCATGCTAGTAACCTGAGGCTGTGTAGTTCGGAGGAAGAGGCGGTGGTCGGACAGAGCCACCAGCACAGCAGAAGAGGGAGCAGGGTGCAAAAGAGGAGCGGCCGTCCCCTAGACAGTACGCCTGCTACTTCCCACCGCAGCAAGGGACCGAGCACACAAAAGCCATCTCTGAGGAGTTCCCTGGCGTGGCAGTTCTTCAGACAATGTGTTGACGACAAGACACAAGTGGTTTGCACTTTGTGCAATCAGAGCCTGGAGCGAGGCATAAATGTTCTCAACCTGAGCACAACCTGCATGACCAAGCATCTAAGTGCAAAGCACGAGCTGCAGTGGAGGAGACAACTCAGAAACAAACAAAGGTCTCTGGCTCCTTCTGCTTTCTCTTCTGCTGCAGTCTCGGCCTCTTAATCCACCTCTGGAGTGACAGTGCCAAACAGAGGATCTGCCAGCATCTCCCAAAAACTGGAGCGGAAGAGGAAGAACCCCCCCCCCTACCCCCTACCCACCTGTGATCTCTGGCCCTGAATGCCAGCATTTCAAAATTACTGGCCTTTGAAATGCTGTAATTCCATCTGGTGGAGACGGAGAGTTTTAAAAGCCTTATGGCGGTGGCTGTCCCACAGTACGTCGTGCCCAGCCGCCACTACTTTTCCAGGCGTGCCATCCCTTCCCTGCACAACCAAGTAGGGGACAAAATCAGGAGTGCACTGCGCAACGCCATCTGTTGCAAGGTGCACCTCACTACAGATACGTGGACCAGTAAGCATGGTCAGGGACGTTATATCTCCATAACAGTACACTGAGTAAATGCAGTGGCGGCTGGGCCTGAGGCGGATAGCAATTTGGCGCATGTACTTCCACCACCGAGGATTGCAGGGCGCTTCAGTTTGCCTCCTGTTGCTTCCTCCTCCTACTCCGCTTTCTCATCCTCTACCGTCTCCTCATCGGGTCAGCGTAACACCTTCACCACCAACTTCAGCACAGCCAGAGGTAAACGACAGCAGGCAGTTTAAAACGTATCTGTTTGGGGGACAAACCCCACACCGCGCAGGAGCTGTGGATGGGCCTTGAACAACAGACCGATGAGTGGTTGGTGCCAGTGAGCCTCAAGCCCGGCCTGGTGGTGTGCGATAATGGGCAAAATCTCGTAGCAGCTCTAGGACTAGCCGGTTTGACGCACATCCCTTGCCTGGCGCATGTGCTGAATTTGGTGGTGCAGAGATTCCTTAAATATTACCCTTATATGTCAGAGCTGCTGCATAAAGTGCAGGCCGTCTGTGCGTGCTTTTGGCGTTCTCATCCTGCTGCTGCTCGCCTGTCAGCGCTGCAGCCTAACTTCGGGCTTCTCGCTCACCGCCTCTCATATGCGACGTGCCCACAAAGTGGAACTTCACCTTGCGCATGCTGGCCAGACTGTACGAGCAGCAGCAGACAATAGTGGAGTTTCATCTGCAGCACGCACGGGTCAGTCGCTCTGTGGAACAGCACCACTTCACCACCAATGACTGGGCCTCCATGCAAGACCTGTGTTCTTTGTTGCGCTGTTTCGAGTACTCCACCAACATGGCCAGTGCCGATAATGCCGCTCTCAGCGTTACTATCCCACTTCTATACCTCTCTGAAAAAACGCTGCTGTGGATGATGGAAGAGGATGTGGCACAGGAGGAGGAGGAAGAGGGATCTGTTCATAGGGTTTCCGGCCAGTCATTCACAAGTGACTCCGAGGGTGGGTTCCTGCACCCACAAATGCTAGGAACACAATTGTCCAGCCAGGGCACAGTTCTGGAGGATGATGAGGTGGAGGAGGAGGAGGAGATGAAGGAGGAGCAACCATGTTCACAGCAGGGTGGCACCCAGACCAGCTCATGGCCATCACTGGTGCATGGCTGGGGGGATACAGAGGACAGAGACGATACACCTCCCACAGAGGACAGCTTTTCATTGCCTCTGGGCAGCCTGGCACATATGAGTGATTACATGCTGAAGTGTCTCCGCAACGACCTCCTGATTACTGGGTGGCCACTCTGCTGGATACCTGTTACAAGGACAATGTATCGTCCTTAATTTCCTCACTGGAGCGTGATCGTATGATGCGCGAGTACAAGCGCACGCTGGTAAACTTGCTGCTGGTGGCATTCCCACCTGACAGCGGGGCCCAGTGTAAGCACAAGGCAAAGGCAGAGGAGAAGAAAGAGGTCGCCAACGCAGCTGGGGCACCGCCAGCACCTCAGAAGGCAGGGTTAGCATGGCCGAAATGTTGAAAAGCTTTGTCAGCATGCCACAACAACCAGCACCACCACCTGATATGGAACATCTTAGCAGGAGGCAGCATTTCACCAACATGGTGGAGCAGTATGCATGCACATGCCTACACGTACTGAATGACGGGTCTGCCCCCTTCAACTTCTGGGTCTCCAAATTGGGCACATGGCCTGAGCTTGCTCTTTACGCCTTGGAGGTGCTGGCCTGCCCTGCAGCCAGTGTATTGTCTGAACGTGTGTTTAGCACGACTGGAGGGGGTTATCACAGGTTATATGTCCCAATGTTTTGGGGTGTACCCTAATAAAAAAAAAAAATTCAAATTTAAAACCAAAAAGCAGTGTAGGCTACCTCCTCCTCCACCGCTGCTTCCACCTACACCGCCACATCCACCGCCTCCTCAACCTCCTACTCCATATGGACCTCGTACTTCTAGATCAAGATTTTTATATATATTTTTTTACGTTATTAAAAGTCATTTCCCTATCCATTTGTTTGCAGAGCATTTACCATTCTCTTAACCACATTTTGATGCCATTTGCAGCCCTCTAGCCCTTTCCATGACATTTTTACAGCCATTTTAGTGCTCAAAAGTTCGGGTCCCCATTGACTTCAATTGCACTTTTTGGTGTAGTTCGGCCGAACCCGTCGAACCCGAACATCTAGGTGTCCGCTCAACTCTACTGATAAGCTTTTCTTATCCTGAATAAAGATACCTCTTCTATTGGATCTAGCACAGGTACTAGTGACTTTTTACTTTTTTTTTCTGTGAACTAATTTGTTCATCTAGAGGGGTGTTCTGATTACTCTAAAGGTACTTTCACACTTGCGGCAGAGGATTCCGGCAAGCAGTTTCGTCGCTGCAACTGCCTGTCGGATCCGTCAAAACGTGTGAAAACTGATGGACCAGGATCCTGATCCGTATGACAAATGCATTGAAATGCCGGATCCGTCTCTCTGGTGTCATCCGGGAAAACGCATCAGATATTTTTTCCAATTTTTTTTGGTCTGAGCATGCGCAGACCGCAACGCCGGATCCGTTTTGCCAGAACACTCGGGGTCGGATCCGGCATGAATGCATGTCAATGGGAAAAAATGCCAGATCAAGTGTTCCGGAATTTTGGACGCATGCTGCGGTATTATCTCCATCCTGAAAAGGCAAAAAGACTGAACTGAAGACATCCTGATGCATCCTGAATGGATTTCTCTCCATTCAGAATGCATTAGGATTAAACTGATCAGTTCTTTTCCGGTATTGAGCCCCTAGGACGGAACTCAATGCTGGAAAAGAATAACGCTAGTGTGAAAGTACCCCAAGTGATGCAGATCGTGGGACCCGTGATGCTGATCTGAACTCCTGTTGCGGCATAACAGAATACAGTTAAGCGCATCCATATTGTGCCTATCTCTATACACTCCTATACAATGGCTTTTACTCAGTGTTGCACTCTGACTTGTTTTCTACATACTGTAGCTAAGTAAAAAAAAAAAAAAACATCGGGCCCTGGGAAATTACACACTTTTGTGGACTGAATTTGCTGAAGGAAATGTGGTACCAAATTGCAGCCATTCAGATGAATCTGGTAACATGGTTAAACATTAAGAATATCTTATTGATGTGCACTATTTTTCCTAACCAGAATTTTTAATCTTATTTCTGATAACATTTCTATGTTATAATCAGTAATTAATGCTGATGAATCTAAAAATATTAATAATGGTTGGTGGATATTAATGTGTGGGCATTGCTCTTTTTCGCTTGCCAAATAAATAAATACATGTGTTCATCTTTGCATGATTTTCCATGAAAATCAGGTTGAATATCAAATAAAACAATCCATTTCTTAGTACTAGTTCTCCCTTATTATTTGTAAGAATACATAAATAAATATATTTGCTATCGTTAATGCATTGATGAGTAACATCAAATATAACAGTCATATGCATTCTAGGCAATTTTTTTATATATTTTTTTATTTAACATCTGCAGTTATTGCTACACTTGTACATTAATTATCTGAGGCAAACAAATGCGTTGGAAATGGACAATCTAGGAGAATTGAAAAAACACAGGTGCTTTGATAACAATCCAAATCAAAAGTGGACAAGCATAACTGTGCCTAAAATCAGAATTACATGTGGAATGTGATTATTCGGTTCCCCGGGAGAACAGCACAGAATAGTTTCTAAAATTGTTAATTAAAATATTTACAAATAATAATAGAACATAAACTATTACAAAATAATTGTGATTGGTATAAAGAGGAACAAATGCTGCAAATGCAAACACATGCACACTCACATACCGTACAACAACATTCATAAAGCCACCTGCAAACGGATGTGGTTTTCAAAATAGAATATCTGTACAGTTTTTCATGTAGAGTTCTGTGAGTTTTCGCATCAAAACCACCCCAAAAACTCCACGTGTTATTTGCCATTTTTGGTGCTGATTTGATACAGTTTTGCCACAGATATCACCCTTCAGTTGAAAAGGATGACAGCTGCGCCAAAAATCGCTAAAATAATTGACATGCTTTGGATATCTAAATCTGCATGCCAGGTCAGTTCCCTCATGAAAAAAAGAACCAAAGGGTACATGTGATTTGTGTAATCTCATATACTTTGCTGGTACTGTATTATGGTGCAGTATTTCTGCATAAGAATGTACAGGTAGCCTAACGATGGATCATATCTGTCACTGCATTTGCACCTTTTTTTTCTGGTGCATTTTCCTTCAAAACGGTGTCTTATCTGCTGTGGGACAGATTTGCACCACAAAATAGAGCAATTTGCTTGTAGAGATGTCGCGAACATAAAATTTTCAGTTCGTGAACGGCAAATTTACGCAAGTGTTTGCAAACGGGCGGACTGCCATAGACTTCAATAGGCAGGCGAATTTTAAAACCCACAGGGACTCTTTCTGGCCACAATAGTGATGGAAAAGTTGTTTCAAGGGGACTAACAGCTGGACTATGGCATGCCGGAGGGGGATCCATGGCAAAACTCCCATGGAAAATTACGTAGTTAACGCAGAGTCGGGTTTTAATCCATAAAGGGCATAAATCACCTAACATTCCTAAATTGTTTGGAATAATGTGCTTTAAAACATCCAGTGTGTGTATACGATCAGGTATGATGTTGTATCTATCAGGTAGTGTAAGGGTTACGTCGGCTTTACAGTGGCAGACCAAACTCTGAAACCACCAAACTCCCCGTTTAACGCACTGCAGACAACCGCAAAGAGTTGTCAATAGTTGACACACTCATGACATAAATTTTATTCCTGTTGAGAGACACAAGACCCAACACTCTGGATGAGCTTAAGGCCGCTATCGAAGCATCTTGGACCTCCATAACACCTCAGCAGTGCCACAGGCTGATTGCCTCCATGCCACGCCGCATTGAAGCAGTCATTTCTGCAAAAGGATTCCCGACCAAGTATTGAGTGCATAACTGAACATAATTATTGGAAGGTTGACTTTTTTTTGTATAAAAAACACTTTTCTTTTATTGGTCGGATGAAATATGCTAATTTTTTTAGATAGGAAATTTGGGTTTTCATGAGCTGTATGCCAAAATCATCAATATTAAAACAATAAAAGGCTTGAACTACTTCAGTTGGTGTGTAATGAATCTAAAATATATGAAAGTCTAATGTTTATCAGTACATTACAGAAAATAATGAACTTTATCACAATATGCTAATTTTTTTAGAAGGACCTGTATATATATATGGAGAAAAAAAATATATAAAAGCAGACTGATGTACCAGCCCTAAAAAGGTTTTTTTGGGGTGCTGTCAGGACGCTGTCCTTACAGCAGATAAGTCTTTGAGGACTGGAGTGGACACAGAACACTGGCCTAGCTAACGATTTCCCTATTAATTCAGCAGCAGCAGCACTCTCCCTGCTCTAACTAACACTACAGCTTCAGAATGAATCTAAGATGGATGCCGTCCTTGCTTTTTTATAGGAGGTGGGAGGGTCTGGGAGGGAGGGTATGCTGCTGATTGGCTGGAATGTGTCTGCTGACTGTGAGGTACAGGGTCAAAGTTTGCCCAATGATGACATACAGGTGGCGGACCAAACATCGCATATGTTCGCCCATCACGGCGAACGCGAACAAGCGATATTAGCTGTTCGCCGGCGAATAGTTTGGGACATCTCTATTTGCTTGTCCATTTGTTAAAGTTAGTTAAAAAGTGTGGGCGTGACTTACTGCTTGACTAGGATTTTTAGACATATTTATGGATTGCACCATTTTAAAATGACATAAACGGTCTTACGCCAGTAAACTGAAGAAACATCTGTAGATACATTTACAGATGTGACAAACAGGGTGCAACACTTATAAATTTGCCACAAATATCAGCAGTTTATTCTCCCGTAAAAAAGGACTTTGAAATCATTGCACATGATAAATTATACAAAGTGTGTTTCAAAATGGTATTACATTGGTCTTATTTCTGTGATAAGTAGTTATTAAGCAATCGCATAGGCACAGTTTCACTTATAGCACCTCGCTTTTTTCATGACTTAGTTAGGGTTGAAGAACACAGCTGGCCCCAGAACATTGGTACCTATTATCTGGTGTGTAATTCCCTGCATAATGTTTAGGAGGTGGAGGGCCATACCAAATGGGAGTAAGTAGAGTACTGTATATGCAATTACTGTGCTCAATGATAAATGTAAAAAATTATTTTCATATACTGTCAAGAGTATAACAAGAGAAAGGAACAGAAATGTGGTCAGGCATTCCAGAAGCAACAAAAGGAGCTAAAATCTTCTGAAATACCTGAAAAAGTACACAGAAGGTGAAAAGAGCAACACCTGAAATAACCAAAATCCAAGGGGGAACATATGAAAACCACTCACCTCCTTTGTGCATTGTGCACAAAACCCAACATGCCAAATAGGGGTACCTTAAGCTGCAGCCTCGCTGTCTTACCAAAAATAAAATCCGGTTAAAGAGTATAAAAAGTAGTGAAGAAAAAAGCAGGCTGCTCACAGGCACTTCTTCCTGAAGAAACTTCCAACTAATTAGTCTTAGTTAACGTAGAGCGAATCGAAGTTCACAGAGTGGACTTCGATCCAAATTTTAGGAAAAATTCGATTTGCCATGAAGGCAAATTTCCTTGTGCTTCATAGTAACATATACATTTTCCCTAAAAAAAATCTATGCTCACCTCATCCATTTGCATGTAAAGAGTCTACCGTTGCCATCTTTAACATCCCTCTTGAAATCTTGTGCGCGGTGACGTATGTCATGACACCGCGTGGGATTTCGCGTCGGATCTTCAATCAAGATGGTTGTGGTGGACTCTTTGCGATCAAATGGATAAGGTGACAGCCCTCAATGGTTGTCTCAGATGCCGCAGATATTATTATGGCATCGGAGGGGTTCAATGAAGAGGGTGGTTCAAACATCATTTCCCATCATTGCCCTCTTACTCCCAAAGAAGACAAAGTTATTTGTCATGGAGCAAATTTCTTTGTGAAATTCAGTGAAGCAGCTGAATCAAATTTTTGAGAACTTAGCTCATCTCTAGTATTGGTATAACACATTTCAGGGCTGGAGCAGCCCCTTCCTCGGGCATCACACAATAACCAAGACAAGTAAAAATCACACTTAATATATGCTAAAAGAAAGGGACCTTCCATCCGGATGTTACATCGAGGGTTACAGGTTATCTAAAAACTTGTTAATATGTCATTATAATCCTTAGAGGGTCAGCATATAATCCGAAAATTGCATGAACCAATAAATAAAAATTTATAAATACATCTAGAGATGAGCGAAGTTTAAAAAAATTTGATTCGGCAGATTCACCAAAGTTTGCCAAGAAATTAGATTTGTTACAAATCGCTATAAATCAGGTATACCATATGTCACGTGAGGAAATGTATGGAGCGGGTTGCTGCAGTGAGCCCGCTCCATACGCGGCAGGAGTGGCTGTATCATTCAGCAGACACCCAGCTGCAATGATGGGGAATGGCTCTCCCGCCAAACCCCATCATTTAACCCCTCAGATGCTGTGATCAACACCATCATCACGGCATCTGTGAGGTAAGTCAGAGGGATTCGGCTCCACGATCAGAGCCCTAGCCCTCCAATTGATTACCATGGCAGCCTGCACACTTTTGAAGCTTTCCATGGCTGCCATGGTAACCTCCCTTCTGTGCTGTGCATGATGCAAAGCTCAGCAAGGAGAACGTCAAAATGCTATTCACCCTAATAAATCTCTACTAGGTTAAATAGGAGGGATCAAAAGATCCCAGGTTCTAGTCCCCTAAGAGAGTTTCCCAATTTTATATATATATATATATATATATATATATATAAAACATATTAGGTATCGATGCATCCAAAAATGTCTGAACTATTAAAATACTAATAAAAATTTCCTGTGCGTTGATTGGCATAATATAAAAAATAAAAAAAACACCATTCATTGTTTTTTTGTCACCTTTCCCTCCCAAAAAAAATTAAGTAAATGTGATCAAAAAGTTGTACCACAAAAATGATACCAATAAAAATCTAAATTTCATCCTGGAAAAAAAACAGCCCTCATATAGCTCTGTAGACTGAAATATAAAAAAGTTATGGCTGTCAGAAAAGGGTGAGGCAAAGAGCATTTAGATTTTTTCAGCAGAAGTTTTTTTTTTTTTTAAGTAGTAGTAAAACAAACAAAAAAAATATACAGTTATAAAGTTTGGTATCACCGTATTCCTATTGGCCTGTAGAACAAGGACTTTATGTCAATTTTAGCATACAGTGAACTCCAAAACCTCAGGGGAATAGTATATTTTCTTTCAATTTAAAAATATAAAAATGCACACATTAAAATTATAAATGGCTCTGCTCTGTTAAATGTAAAAGTACTGAAAGGACAGAAATTATTTTTTTACACTGCAAACATAAATCCCTTTTAAAAAAAATATGATTTCCATATTTCAAGTATAAAATAAAAACGATATAAAAATATACTAGGAACCGGATTGTATTTTGCATTAAAAATGTATTAGGGTTAAAACCAGATGGTCCAAACGAGGTGGATGGATCAAACATGACCGCTGGATTATTGCCATGAGGGACAGGAGCCTGAAAACTAGTAGCTGCCATATATGTTAGCCAAAAAGGGGCTGTTGCTGATATGGGGTTTGGCTGGTTAGGTGTGTGGCACAATATGCAAATTATTGCAGTTATGGCCTTCAATCTCCTGGAAATGTCCCTTTTTTATGAGAATTACATAAAGCGGCCACATGGGGCCAATAGTTTACCACTATACAAATGTTTACCTAATAATTAAAGTTACGATTACCTCTAACCCTTTCATCCTGAAACTACGTATGAAGAGTACCTCGTGGCACAGCAGGTGACCTGCAGTTGGATCCAACGAACTGATAAAAAAAAGGAGAGAAAAAGTCATGGTGCTTTTCCCAGAGTGAAAGAAGAAGAAAGCCCCGGCCTGCTCCTCCCAGTTGCAAACCCACTTCTCCAACCCCAACCACTCTTCTGCCCTACAGGTAGAAGACCCTTCTTCCACCATCTGCTTTTTCTCCTTTTCCACATCATCTAATACCAATGATAATGTCATCAGGAATATCCAGCTCCTCCTCTCTCTGCATCTTGCTGACTTTTCTTGGACATGGAGACTTTGACGGATGATTGGAAAGAAGTAAAGCCAGCAAAAGATGAGGATGGTCATCATTAAGACCTGCCCCCTAAGGGGTGCATAAAAAATAATGATTTCCATATTCTACTACACACTACTTCCATAGTCAACTACATGGAAAGGGAGAACCTGTAGTTCTAGCAACTTGGCCAGGTGCACATTCAGCTTCTGAGCTGTTGGATGAGTGAATGTATACTGTTGTCTATTTCCAATCACCTCAGTGATCGATTGCTGGCAAAACAGGTGACGAGGAGATGGAGCATCAGTAACAATAGATGACATTGAAGTTGATGGGAAGAACAACAGTTTCATTTGCTGGCGTTTATGAGCCCTAACTGTTGGAGGGTGGTGCAAGCTGGTGGGAAATGCAGCAGTTTCTGCATCAGGCTGTAGCTCTAAATAAGTGGCATGGTTTTCCCATGCCACTTTATGGTGACACTCCATGTGTTGACGCAAGGCTGTTGGGCCAATATTAGCATCCTAGCCTCACCTCAACCTCTTCCCACACATCCTGCATACTGCCACACTAATGTCAGTGACTGTGTGAAATTATTCCACACTGCCAAGTATAGCATTTTTTCTCCACCGCTGCGAGATGCCTGCCTGCCGCTCCTTTCATGAACCCGTACACTGCTAGTGTGTTCCTCACTGGTAGTCTCCCGAGTTACAGACAGTTTACCACTTGTTTGACCCAGATCTTCCACTGCTTCCACCCTGCTGTCTCACAGGCACCCTTGCATTCTGCTGTCTCACAGGCACACTTCCACCCTGCTTTCTCACGGCATGCTTCCACCCTGCTGTTTTGCAGGCATGCTTCCACCCAGCTGTCTCTTGGGCACGCTTCCATCCTGCTGTCTCACAGGCACGCTGCCACCCTTGACCACTGATGATGATGATGCCCCCTCTTCATCTGGCTTCCACGTGTGATCTGCTACATCATCATCTACATATATTTGCAAGTCACTTTTGTCACCCTCACCACTTCACACATACACAGGGCAAAATATTTAACGTGGCCTAATACTGACACTATGTAACGCAACATCTAATAGAAGGTATTCACTATAATCAATTTAGTTCCACTGCACAAATGTACAGGGCGAAGTGTTTAACCGTGACATCACACTGATGTTATGTAATGCAACAGCTAACAGAAGGCACTCACTATAATCAGTTTAGCTCCACTGCACACATGTACAGGGCAAAAAACTACCATGTTTTGGAATACTAAAATATGGGATTAACTCTGTGGATGCACTAGAACGTCATGCACATGGCAATTAAACACCACCTGCAGTCTCCTTAAAGAGGACCCTTCACCAGAATAAAACTTCTAAAGTAACTATACAGGCATGTAGAGCGGCGCCCAGGGACCCCCCTGCACTTACTATTATACCTGGGCGCCGCTCCGTTCTCCCGTTATTGCCTCCGGTATCTTTACAGTTAGGCTCCACCCAGGGGAACCTGCCGGCGCCTCCTTCTCCCATGCTGCAGTGCTGGCCAATCACAGCGCTCAGCTCATAGCCTGAGAGGCTTTTTTCTCTCTCAGGCTATGAGCTGAGCGCTGTGATTGGCCAGCGCTACAGCATGGGAGAATGAGCCGACGGCAGGTTCCCCTGGGTGGAGCCTAACTGTAAAGATACCGGAGGCAATAACGGGAGAACGGAGCGGCGCCCAGGTATAACAGTAAGTGCAGGGGGGTCCCTGGGCGCCGCTCTACATGCCTGTATAGTTACTTTAGAAGTTTTATTCTGGTGAAAGGTCCTCTTTAGAGTTGAGCGGACACCTGGATGTTCGGGTTCGAGAAGTTCGGCCGAACTTCCCGAAAATGTTCGGGTTCGGGATCCGAACCCGATCCGAACTTCGTCCTGAACCCGAACCCCATTGAAGTCAATGGGGACCCGAACTTTTCGGCAATAAAAAGGCTGTAAAACAGCCCAGGAAAGGGCTAGAGGGCTGCAAAAGGCAGCAACATGTAGGTAAATCCCCTGCAAACAAATTTGGATAGGGAAATGAATTAAAATAAAAATTAAATAAATAAAAATTAACCAAAATCAATTGGACAGAGGTCCCATAGCAGAGAATCTGGCTTCACGTCACCCACCACTGGAACAGTCCATTCTCAGATATTTAGGCCCCGGCACCCAGGCAGAGGAGAGAGGTCCCGTAACAGAGAATCTGTCTTCATGTCAGCAGAGAATCAGTCTGCATGTCATAGCAGAGAATCAGGCTTCACGTCAGCCACCACTGCAACAGTCCATTGTCATAAATTTAGGCCCAGCACCCAGGCAGAGGAGAGAGGTCCCGTAACAGACAATCTGGCTTCATGTCAGCAGAGAATTAGTCTGCATGTCATAGCAGAGAATCAGGCTTCACGTCAGCCACCACTGCAACAGTCCATTGTCAGATATTTAGGTCCAGCACCCAGGCAGAGGAGAGAGGTCCCGTAACAGACAATCTGGCTTCATGTCAGCAGAGAATCAGTCTTCATGTCATAGCAGAGAATCAGGCTTCATGTCATAGCAGAGAATCAGGCTTCACGTCACCCACCACTGTAAGAGTCCATTTTCATAAATTTAGGCCCAGCACCCAGGCAGAGAAGAGAGGTCCCGTAACAGACAATCTGGCTTCATGTCAGCAGAGAATCAGTCTTCATATCATAGCAGAGAATCAGGCTTCACGTCACCCACCACTGTAAGAGTCCATTTTCATAAATTTAGGCCCAGCACCCAGGCAGAGGAGAGAGGTCCCGTAACAGACAATCTGGCTTCATGTCAGCAGAGAATCAGTCTGCATGTCATAGCAGAGAATCAGGCTTCACGTCAGCCACCACTGCAACAGTCCATTGTCATAAATTTAGGCCCAGCACCCAGGCAGAGGAGAGAGGTCCCGTAACAGACAATCTGGCTTCATGTCAGCAGAGAATTAGTCTGCATGTCATAGCAGAGAATCAGGCTTCACGTCAGCCACCACTGCAACAGTCCATTGTCATAAATTTAGGCCCAGCACCCAGGCAGAGGAGAGAGGTCCCGTAACAGACAATCTGGCTTCATGTCAGCACAGAATCAGTCTTCATGTCATAGCAGAGAATCAGTCTTCATGTCATAGCAGAGTATCAGGCTTCACGTCACCCACCACTGTAAGAGTCCATTTTCATAAATTTAGGCCCAGCACCCAGGCAGAGAAGAGAGGTCCGTAACAGACAATCTGGCTTCATGTCAGCAGAGAATCAGTCTTCATATCATAGCAGAGAATCAGGCTTCACGTCACCCACCACTGTAAGAGTCCATTTTCATAAATTTAGGCCCAGCACCCAGGCAGAGGAGAGAGGTCCCGTAACAGACAATCTGGCTTCATGTCAGCAGAGAATTAGTCTGCATGTCATAGCAGAGAATCAGGCTTCACGTCACCCACCACTGTAAGAGTCCATTTTCATAAATTTAGGCCCAGCACCCAGGCAGAGGAGAGAGGTCCCGTAACAGACAATCTGGCTTCATGTCAGCAGAGAATCAGTCTTCATATCATAGCAGAGAATCAGGCTTCACGTCAACCACCACTGTAAGAGTCCATTTTCATAAATTTAGGCCCAGCACCCAGGCAGAGGAGAGAGGTCCCGTAACAGAGAATCTGGCTTCATGTCAGCAGAGAATCAGTCTGCATGTCATAGCAGAGAATGAGGCTTCACGTCACCCAGCACTGTAAGAGTCCATTTACATAAATTTAGGCCCAGCACCCAGGCAGAGGAGAGAGGTCCCGTAACAGACAATCTGGCTTCATGTCAGCAGAGAATCAGTCTGCATGTCATAGCAGAAAATCAGGCTTCACGTCAGCAACCACTGCAACAGTCCATTGTCAGATATTTAGGCCCAGCACCCAGGCAGAGGAGAGAGGTCCCGTAACCGAGAATCTGTCTTCATGTCAGCAGAGAATTAGTCTACATGTCATAGCAGAGAATCAGGCTTCACGTCACCCAACATTGGAACAGTCCATTGGCATATATTTAGGCCCCGGCACCCAGACAGAGGAGAGGTTCATTCAACTTTGGGTAGCCTCGCAATATAATGGTAAAATGAAAATAAAAATAGGATTGAATGAAGAAGTGCCCTGGAGTCCAATAATATATGGTTAAGGGGAGGTAGTTAATGTCTAATCTGGACAAGGGACGGACAGGTCCTGTGGGATCCATGCCTGGTTCATTTTTATGAACGTCAGCTTGTCCGCATTGGCTGTAGACAGGCGGCTGCGTTTGTCTGTAATGACGCCCCCTGCCGTGCTGAATACACGTTCAGACAAAACGCTGGCCGCCGGGCAGGCCAGCACCTCCAAGGCATAAAAGGCTAGCTCTGGCCACGTGGACAATTTAGAGACCCAGAAGTTGAATGGGGCCGAACCATCAGTCAGTACATGGAGGGGTGTGCACACGTACTGTTCCACCATGTTAGTGAAATGTTGCCTCCTGCTAACACGTTGCGTATCAGGTGGTGGTGCAGTTAGCTGTGGCGTGTTGACAAAAGTTTTCCACATCTCTGCCATGCTAACCCTGCCCTCAGAGGAGCTGGCCGTGACACAGCTGCCTGGGCGACCTCTTGCTCCTCCTCTGCCTTGGCCTTGGGCTTCCACTTGTTCCCCTGTGACATTTGGGAATGCTCTTAGTAGCGCGTCTACCAACGTGCGCTTGTACTCGCGCATCTTCCTATCACGCTCCAGTGCAGGAAGTAAGGTGGGCACATTGTCTTTGTAGCGTGGATCCAGCAGGGTGGCAACCCAGTAGTCCGCACAGGTTAAAATGTGGGCAACTCTGCTGTCGTTGCGCAGGCACTGCAGCATGTAGTCGCTCATGTGTGCCAGGCTGCCCAGGGGTAAGGACAAGCTGTCCTCTGTGGGAGGCGTATCGTCATCGTCCTGCCTTTCCCCCCAGCCACGCACCAGTGATGGACCTGAGCTGCGTTGGGTGCCACCCCGCTGTGACCATGCTTCATCCTCATCCTCCTCCACCTCCTCCTCATCCTCGTCCTCCTCGTCCTCCAGTAGTGGGCCCTGGCTGGCCACATTTGTACCTGGCCTCTGCTGTTGCCAAAAACCTCCCTCTGAGTCACTTCGAAGAGACTGGCCTGAAAGTGCTAAAAATGACCCCTCTTCCTCCTCCTCCTCCTCCTCCTCCTAGGCCACCTCCTCTTCCATCATCGCCCTAAGTGTTTTCTCAAGGAGACATAGAAGTGGTATTGTAACGCTGATAACGGCGTCATCGCCACTGGCCATGTTGGTGGAGTACTCGAAACAGCGCAACAGGGCACACAGGTCTCGCATGGAGGCCCAGTCATTGGTGGTGAAGTGGTGCTGTTCTGTAGTGCGACTGACCCGTGCGTGCTGCAGCTGAAACTCCACTATGGCCTGCTGCTGCTCGCACAGTCTGTCCAGCATGTGCAAGGTGGAGTTCCACCTGGTGGGCACGTCGCATATGAGGCAGTGAGCGGGAAGGCCGAAGTTACGCTGTAGCGCAGATAGGCGAGCAGCAGCAGGATGTGAAGGCCGGAAGCGCGAACAGACGGCCCGCACTTTATGCAGCAGCTCTGACATGTCGGGGTAGTTGTGAATGAACTTCTGCACCACCAAATTCAGCACATGCGCCAAGCAAGGGATGTGCGTCAAATTGGCTAGTCCCAGAGCTGCAACGAGATTTCGCCCATTATCACACACCACCAGGCCGGGCTTGAGGCTCACCGGCAGCAACCACTCGTCGGTCTGTTGTTCTATACCCCGCCACAACTCCTGTGCGGTGTGGGGCCTGTCCCCCAAACATATGAGTTTCAGAATGGCCTGCTGATGTTTACCCCGGGCTGTGCTGAAGTTGGTGGTGAAGGTGTGTGGCTGACTGGATGAGCAGGTGGAAGAAGAGGAGGAGGAAGCCGAGAAGGAGGAGGTGGCAACAGGAGGCAAAGAATGTTGCCCTGCGATCCTTGGCGGCGGAAGGACGTGCGCCAAACAGCTCTCCGCCTGGGGCCCAGCTGCCACTACATTTACCCAGTGTGCAGTTAGGGAGATATAGCGTCCCTGGCCGTGCTTACTGGACCACGTATCTGTGGTTAGGTGGACCTTGCTACAGATGGCGTTGCGCAGTGCACACTTGATTTTATCGGATACTTGGTTGTGCAGGGAAGGCACGGCTCTCTTGGAGAAGTAGTGCCGGCTGGGAACAACATACTGTGGGACAGCAAGCGACATGAGCTGTTTGAAGCTGTCTGTGTCCACCAGCCTAAATGACAGCATTTCATAGGCCAGTAGTTTAGAAATGCTGGCATTCAGGGCCAGGGATCGAGGGTGGCTAGGTGGGAATTTACGCTTTCTCTCAAATGTTTGTGAGATGGAGAGCTGAACGCTGGCGTGTGACATGGTTGAGACGCTTGGTGACGGAGGTGGTGGTGGTGTTGGTGGTACATCCCCTGTTTGCTGGGCGGCAGGTGCCAACGTTTCTCCAGAGGCGGAGGAAGAGGCCGAGGCGGCAGCAGCAGAAGAGGCCAAGGCGGCAGCAGCAGAAGAGGTAGCAGGGGGAGCCTGAGTGACTTCCTTGGTTTTAAGGTGTTTACTCCACTGCAGTTCATGCTTTGCATGCAGGTGCCTGGTCATGCAGGTTGTGCTCAGGTTCAGAACGTTAATGCCTCGCTTCAGGCTCTGATGGCACAGCGTGCAAACCACTCGGGTCTTGTCGTCAGCACATTGTTTGAAGAAGTGCCATGCCAGGGAACTCCTTGAAGCTGCCTTTGGGGTGCTCGGTCCCAGATGGCGGCGGTCAGTAGCAGGCGGAGTCTCTTGGCGGCGGGTGTTCTGCTTTTGCCCACTGCTCCCTCTTTTGCTACGCTGTTGGCTCGGTCTCACCACTGCCTCTTCCTCCGAACTGTGAAAGTCAGTGGCACGACCTTCATTCCATGTGGGGTCTAGGACCTCATCGTCCCCTGCATCGTCTTCCACCCAGTCTTGATCCCTGACCTCCTGTTCAGTCTGCACACTGCAGAAAGACGCAGCAGTTGGCACCTGTGTTTCGTCATCATCAGAGACATGCTGAGGTGGTATTCCCATGTCCTCATCATCAGGAAACATAAGTGGTTGTGCGTCAGTGCATTCTATGTCTTCCACCGATGGGGAAGGGCTAGGTGGATGCCCTTGGGAAACCCTGCCAGCAGAGTCTTTAAACAGCATAAGAGACTGCTGCATAACTTGAGGCTGAGACAGTTTCCCTGGTATGCATGGGGGTGATGTGACAGACTGATGGGGTTGGTTTTCAGGCGCCATCTGTGCGCTTTCTGCAGAAGACTGGGTGGGAGATAATGTGAACGTGCTGGATCCACTGTCGGCCACCCAATTGACTAATGCCTGTACCTGCTCAGGCCTTACCATCCTTAGAACGGCATTGGGCCCCACCATATATCGCTGTAAATTCTGGCGGCTACTGGGACCTGAGGTAGTTGGTACACTAGGACATGTGGATGTGGCAGAACGGCCACGTCCTCTCCCAGCACCAGAGGGTCCACTAACACCACCACGACCATGTCCACGTCCGCGTCCCTTACTAGATGTTTTCCTCATTGTTATCGTTCACCACAAAAACAAAAATATTATTTGGCCCAATGTATTGTATTCAAATTCAGCTGAATATAAATTTGAGGCCTAGTATTTAGGCGCTGGGTGACCGGTATGGATTTACTAACAGAATTAGACTTGGAAATGCACAGTAGCGTGTGTGTGAAGTTATTCTGAATGACCCTATGTGCACCTTGAATATTATATACCCTTTTAGGGATAGATTTCAAATAGCTCTGATATAGCAGAAACCACTAAATTATGAAATTGCTAAATTGGGAATTGTATTTCAACCCAGAACAAAAAATGTGCTTTGACGGACACTAAATAACTTGCCCATCCACAACAGGACAGCGGTAACGACAGATTTAGCGGGATATAAATTTGAGGCCTAGTATTTAGGCGCTGGGTGACCGGTATGGATTTAGTGACAGAATTAGACTTGGAAATGCACAGTAGCGTGTGTGTGAAGTTATTCTGAATGACCCTATGTGCACCTTGAATATTATATACCCTTTTAGGGATAGATTTCAAATAGCTCTGATATAGCAGAAACCACTAAATTATGAAATTGCTAAATTGGGAATTGTATTTCAACCCAGAACAAAAAATGTGCTTTGACGGACACTAAATAACTTGCCCATCCACAACAGGACAGCGGTAACGACAGATTTAGCGGGATATAAATTTGAGGCCTAGAATTTAAGCGCTGGGTGACCGGTATGGATTTACTAACAGAATTAGACTTGGAAATGCACAGTAGCGTGTGTGTGAAGTTATTCTGAATGACCCTATGTGCACCTTGAATATTATATACCCTTTTAGGGATAGATTTCAAATAGCTCTGATATAGCAGAAACCACTAAATTATGAAATTGCTAAATTGGGAATTGTATTTCAACCCAGAACAAAAAATGTGCTTTGACGGACACTAAATAACTTGCCCATCCACAACAGGACAGCGGTAACGACAGATTTAGCGGGATATAAATTTGAGGCCTAGTATTTAGGCGCTGGGTGACCGGTATGGATTTAGTGACAGAATTAGACTTGGAAATGCACAGTAGCGTGTGTGTGAAGTTATTCTGAATGACCCTATGTGCACCTTGAATATTATATACCCTTTTAGGGATAGATTTCAAATAGCTCTGATATAGCAGAAACCACTAAATTATGAAATTGCTAAATTGGGAATTGTATTTCAACCCAGAACAAAAAATGTGCTTTGACGGACACTAAATAACTTGCCCATCCACAACAGGACAGCGGTAACGACAGATTTAGCGGGATATAAATTTGAGGCCTAGTATTTAGGCGCTGGGTGACCGGTATGGATTTAGTGACAGAATTAGACTTGGAAATGCACAGTAGCGTGTGTGTGAAGTTATTCTGAATGACCCTATGTGCACCTTGAATATTATATACCCTTTTAGGGATAGATTTCAAATAGCTCTGATATAGCAGAAACCAC
Organism: Bufo gargarizans; assembly: GCF_014858855.1. Classification (NCBI taxonomy): domain Eukaryota; kingdom Metazoa; phylum Chordata; class Amphibia; order Anura; family Bufonidae; genus Bufo; species Bufo gargarizans. The sequence continues at coordinate 98,041,989 of NC_058084.1, forward strand.
TAAATTATGAAATTGCTAAATTGGGAATTGTATTTCAACCCAGAACAAAAAATGTGCTTTGACGGACACTAAATAACTTGCCCAGCCACAACAGTACAGCGGTAACGACAGATTTAGCAGGATATAAATTTGAGGCCTAGTATTTAGGCGCTGGGTGACCGGTATGGATTTAGTGACAGAATTAGACTGGGATATGGCCAAAAAATAACCACACTATTGCTGGTTAAATGCACTTGGTGTGACAGCTTGACCAACCACACTACTGAGGGTTAAATGCACTTGGTGACGGGCGCAGCTTGCCCCTGATGTAGTATATGGCCAAAAAATGAACAGACTATTGCTGGTTAAATGCACTTGGTGTGACAGCTTCACCCTGATGTAGGCTTTAGCCAAAAAACAACCACACCATTGAGGGTTAAATGCACTTGGTGACAGGTGCAGCTTGCCCCTGATGTAGTATATGGCCAAAAAATGAACAGACTATTGCTGGTTAAATGCACTTGGTGTGACAGCTTGACCAACCACACTACTGAGGGTTAAATGCACTTGGTGACGGGCGCAGCTTGCCCCTGATTTAGTATATGGCCAAAAAATTAACAGACTATTGCTGGTTAAATGCACTTGGTGTGACAGCTTCACCCTGATGTAGGCTTTAGCCAAAAAACAACCACATCATTGAGGGTTAAATGCACTTGGTCGCAGCTTGGATGCACTTGGTCGCAGCACCGCACAAGACACAAAATGGCCGCCGATCACCCCAGAAAAAAGTGACTGACAAACGGTCTGGGCAGCCTAAAAACAGTGAGCAATTGAATTTCAGCAGCTCAATGATGCACAGCTGCAGATCGATCGATTAATCAAGTCCTTTGGAGGAGTTAATCTGCCTAATCTCGCCCTACTGACGCAGCCGCAACCTCTCCCTACGCTAATCAGAGCAGAGTGACGGGCGGCGCTATGTGACTCCAGCTTAAATAGAGGCTGGGTCACATGGTGCTCTGGCCAATCACAGCCATGCCAATAGTAGGCATGGCTGTGACGGCCTCTTGGGGCAAGTAGTATGACGCTTGTTGATTGGCTGCTTTGCAGCCTTTCAAAAAGTGCCAAGAAAGCGTCACAAAAGCGCCAAGAAAGCGACGAACACCGAACCCGAACCCGGACTTTTATGAAAATGTCCGGGTTCGGGTCCGTGTCACGGACACCCCAAAATTCGGTACGAACCCGAACTATACAGTTCGAGTTCGCTCATCCCTAGTTAAAACTAAAAATAAGCAGGGGCTGACTGGTACTTAAGGCTTATTCCCATGAGAGCTATTTATTTCCATTCTTCTTCTCTATTGCAGGAGCAGAAGAACAAAAATAATGGCCGTATTAAAGTGCCTTATTCAGCAAAAGACTGACAGGATCAGAGCCTAAAATATCCCATATATTGACTATAATCGGATCAGTTCAGTTTCCTTTCAGGAGTACATTTTTGTTTTTTTAATGGAGAAAAAAGTTCTGCATCCAGGACTTTTCTCTTGTTTTTTTTTTTTTTTTAATATAAATTCTGTGACAGAGGCCTCGAACAGACCCTCTGATGCAGATGAGAATGAATAAGCCCAGAGCTGGAGTAGCAGATGATTTATCAAGTGATTAATTGTTTCTTTTTTATGACATTATCTCCTTGTAGCATATTTTTTTTGCAATCCTGAAAAACCCTTTAACTATATGCTGTATATTTTAAATGTACACTTAACTACAGAAAAAATAATGCATCAAGAAGAGTTGAAGGAATTGAAAACATTTCTGTGTGTGACTGTAATGATGATATATGTAAGTGATTACAGTATTAGAGCAAAAGGTAAAGTTTATTGGGGGAAACTGTACAACTGAAAGGAGGCTCTAGGACCTTGTTGGCCCAACTCTAATCTGGATGCAAGATGAGATACGTTTGGGCATGGAGGCATGCAGGTTCCATATGGTATCCTGCGGTACATTTGCCCATAGATGTTGCAGCTGGGCCTATATATCCTGCACACTAGTAGGTTCCCAGCTGGTCCCATAAATGGTTGATTGGCGATAAATCTGGTGTTATAATCTAGTGGACACATTCCTATAAAAACTTTTCTGTGTGGATGAACATTATCCTGCTGGAAAATGACAGTTGGATGCCCTGCCATTAGAGGCAACACATGGGGCCGTGGGATATCCTGCACATATCCCTGACCTGTTGATGTCCTTTGAATTACTACTAGGGATGACCGACTGTTGTATGCGATGGCTCTCTAGATCATCACACCAGCAGTTGGGGCAGTGTGTCGCTCCACAGGAAAGTTAGGATTAAGATGTTCACCATGAGGCTCCCATACTTGAATCCAAAAAGAACTTGATTTAGTCGCTAAAGATAATATGTTTCCAGTCCATTGCAGTCTGGGTTTCTTGTTCACATCACTTCTGAAAATAAAGGTAAGGGCTCTTTCACACTTGCGTTCTTTTCTTCCAGCATAGAGTTCCGTCGTCGGGGCTCTATGCCGGAAGAATCCTGATCAGGATTATCCCCATGCATTCTGAATGGAGAGAAATCCGTTCCGGATGCATCAGGGTGTCTTCAGTTCAGGACCGGAACGTTTTTTGGCCAGAGAAAATACTGCACACTTGCCGCAAGGCCGGATCCGGAATTAATGCCCATTGAAAGGCATTAATCCGGATCCGGCCTTAAGCTAAACGTCGTTTCGGCGCATTGCCGGATCCGCCGTTTAGCTTTTTCTGAATGGTTACCATGGCTGCCGGGACGCTAAAGTCCTGGCAGCCATGGTAAAGTGTAGTGGGGAGCGGAGGAGCAGTATACTTACCATCCGTGCAGCTTCCGGGGCGCTTCAGAGTGACGTCAGGGCGCCACACACGCATGGATGTCGTGATCCCATGGCACGTCATCCATGCGCATGGGGTGCTCTGACGTCATTCTGCAGCGCCCCGGGAGCCGCACGGACGATAAGTATACTGCTCCCCCGCTCCCCACTACTACTATGGCAACCAGGACTTTAATAGCATCCTGGCTGCCATAGTAACACTGAACACATTTTGAAGACGGATCTTTCTTCAAATGCTTTCAGTTCACTTGCGTACACGACGGATCCGGACAATGCAAGTGTGAAAGAGGCCTTACAGTGGCTGACTGTCAATGGCAGGACACTTATTGGGTAATGTGACACTAGTTTTGGGCACAAATATTAATTGCAAATATCGGCACTTAGAGAATTCTCAAATATTTAGAATATAGTGATTTATATTCATAATTTCGAATATTCTAATATTTTTTTTTTTCATCAATAACCTCCCTTCTTGCTTGTGGACCAATAAGAAGGCTGAATTTTTTTTTGAGCTTAGCAACATCCCTAGCAACCAATAGGAAAGTTTCCTACCTCTTACTATATAAGAACCTCCCCAGCAGCCCTTGTATGCAGTATTTTGCAGATCTGAGAGAGACAGCAGTGTTATTGCTGTGCTCTCTTCTTCCCTGTGTCATTACATTAGATAGTTAGTTAGCTCATATATATAATACAGATAGTTAGTGGGAGATAGTCAGTGTAGGTTAGATAGTGATATAGTGTAGCTGATAGCTTCTGCTGTCCATACATACATGCTACATACATAGTGCTGTGATGTCACAAGTTCACAACAATACTTAGTGCACCAATCACTAATAAGTAGTCAGACCTGCTAAAATGTGAAGTTGCGTATATTGCGCCAAAATATTTGCATCATTAGTGCTGATTTCGCAATTGCGAATATATTGGAGCACTCTATCTGCATATAATGTTCTGCCGTGCCAACCATTTTCTCCAGTCTCAGGAAACTTCTAGCAGCTTGAAAAATGTAGCCATAGTGACCCACGCCTGTATTTCGCGCACATTACACAAATATTACATTGCCAATTTTTCGCGATCGAGAAATGAATCTCAAATTTGCACATTTGCGAATATATGATGAATATTCTACCAAATATTCAGACAATATCGAAATTGCCCCTGCCGCTCATTATGTGACACCAAATTTCCTTCCGCTAAGCTCCTGAAAATGGTCTGGGCAGAAACAGGGATAAGTAATGTAGGTGCCACCTGTGTCTGGATGGACCCCTAGAGTAGAAACTCCCAAAAAGTTACCCCATTTTAGAAACTACGGGATAGGGTGGTAGTATTGTTGGTACTAGTTTAGGGTACATATAATTTTTGGTTGCTCTATATTACACTTTTTGTGAGGCAAGGTAACAAGAAATTGGCACCGTTTTTATTTTTGTTATTTACAACATTCATCTGACAGATTAGATCATGTGATATTTTTATAGACCAGGTTTTCACAGACGCTGCGATACCTAATATGTATACTTTTTTTTTTTTATGTAAGTTTTACACAATGATTTCATTTTTGAAGCAAAAAAAAATCATGTTAGCTTTTTCAGTTTTTGGGCCATTATCTTAGATAGGGGTCTAATTTTTTGCAGGATGAGATGATGGTTTGATTGGCACTATTTTGGGGTGCATATGACTTTTTGATCGCTTGCTATTACACTTTTTGTGATGTAAGCTGACAAAAAATGGTTTATTTAGCACAGTTTTTATTTTCTATTTTTTACTGTGTTCATCTGAGGGGTTAGGTCAGGTTAGGTCAGGTTTATAGAGCTGGTCGATACGGACGTGGCGATACCTAATATGTATACTTTCCCCCCCCCCCCTATTTTTTACCCATGTTTTTTAACTTTATTTGGGGAAAATTATGTTTTTGCTATTTTTACTTGATACTTTTCATTTTTTGGGGGGAAACTTTATTTTGTCAACTTTTTTTTTTCACTTTTTTTTTGTCCCACTTTGGGACTTGAACTTTTGGGGGTCTAATCCTTTACAATGCATTCCAATACTTCTGTATTGGAATGCATTGGCTGTATGAGTAGGGGGGCTGGATCTCACAGGCACGTCACAGGAAGGCAGCGTGATGCCTTCCTTAGGCATTGCGCTGCCTTCCCTGCCATCGGGTCCCCCCTACAGCCGCATGGGGACCCGATGGCACGCCCGATCGCCGCCGCAAACTGCAGGTAAAGCCGCAAACCGCAGGTCTGCAATTAGCCGAGGTGCCTGCCAATGATTTGAGCAGGCACCAGGTTTCGATCACGGTGGTGATCGGAAATACACAGGACGTACTCGTACGCCCTGTGTCTATAAGTACTAGGACATCAGGGCGTACTGGTACGCCCTGTGTCCTGAAGAGGTTAAAGACCCCTGTCCATCCCACAGTCAGTCAGATGCCAACTACTACCATGGGCAAGACCAAAGAGCTGTCAAAAGACACCAGAGACAAAATTGTGGACCTTCACAAGGGTGGAAATGGCTACGGGGCAATTGCCAAGCAGCTTGGTGAAAATAGATCAACTGTTGGAGAAATTGTTAGAAAATGGAAGAAGCTAAAGATGACTGTCAGTAACCCTCGGACTGGGGCTCCATGCAAGATCTCACCTCGCGGGGTATCACTGATGATAAGAAAGCTGAGGAATCAGCCCAGAACTACAAGGGAGATGCTGGCCAATGACATGAAGAGAGCTGGGACCACAATTTCAAAGGTCACTGTCGGTGGAACACTACGCCGTCATGGTTTCAAATCATGCATTGCACAGAAGGTTCCACTGCTCAAGTCATCACATGTCGAGACCCGTCTGAAGTTTGCCAATGACCATATGGATGATCCAGAGGAGGCATGAGAGAAAGTCATGTGGTCAGATGAGACCAAAGTAGAACTTTTTGGTCTAAACTTCACTCGTCGTGTTTGGAGGAAAAAGAAGGATGAGTTGCATCCCAAGAACACCATCCCTACTGTGAAGCATGGGGTGGTAACATCATGCCCTGGGGGTGCTTTTCTGCAAAGAGGACAGTACGACTGCACTGTATTATGGAGAGGATGAGTGGGGCCATTTATTGTGAAATTTTGACCAACAACCTCCTTCCCTCAGCCAGAGCATTGAAGATTGGTCGTGGTTGGGTCTTCCAACATGACAACAACCCGAAGCACACAGCCAGGATAACCAAGCAGTGGCTCTGTAAGAAGCATATCAAGGTTCTGGAGTGGCCTAGCCAGTTTCCAGACCTAAATCTAATAGAACATCTTTGAAGGGAGCTGAAACTCTGTGTTGCTCAGCGACAGCCCCGAAACCTGACAAATCTAGAGGAGATCTGTGTGGAGGAGTGGGCCAAAATCCCTGTTGCAGTGTGTGCAAACCTGGTCAAGAACTACAGGAAACATTTGACCTCTGTAATTGCAAACAAAAGGCTTCTGCACCAAATATTAACACTGATTTTCTCAGGTGTTCAAATACTTATGTTCAGCAGTGCAAGACAAATACATTCTTTAAAAATCATGCAATATATATCTTTTTTTATTCTGTTTCTCAGAGTGGGAAAGCATCTACAATGTGAATTTCAGACCCCTGCATGATTTCTAAGTGGGAGAACTTGAAAAATCGCAGGGTGTTCAAAAACTTCTGTTCCTCACTGTAACTACATGTCATGTTTTGCAGCAATCTGACATTTCTTTCTGGGTGTGTTATTTTTTTCCTGGGCATACAATTAGTGGGGCCATTCCAAATGGTTCCACTGAACATAACTGGCAAATACTGCGTGTCAGTCCAAAAATGGTTCTGTCCAGGACATGTCACACTGAAAATGCACTGTAATCTGCAGAAAGCAGGTTATAGAGCAGGAGGAGCTGAGCAGATTGATATATGAATTTGCCTGAAAATTTCCAGTGTATGTTGTCATTGAGAATGTATTATATAGAAGCACAGATGATGCACTTCAGAAGCAGAAATGATAAACTGTTAGGTCAGAAATACAAACAATGGCTGTTGTTTTCCATCACTTTGCCGCCTTCTTTAGGAATGAAGTGCTTGAAACCATTAGTTGTGATAACAGATCTGCCTCTCTGTTCACAGAAAAATGCAAATACGACAATATGAATGGATCATTTATAGCAATATGTGTCACACTACATATTTGCCTGAAGTATTGTTAGATCGTTACATTTCCATATAGTTTATGTTCTTTCAAGATCATACTATAGCAGATTATACAATTTACAAATTATGTTTTTTTTTCACATTCTCCAGGGTGACTGCATTAATGTCCAATTTTTTTTTTTACAACACATATCCAGCATTTTGGCTTACTGTTTCTCTACTGCCACATCCCGAAACTAAATCATGGAAATGCTCAAGTGCACATAATCTACACTGTCAAGGACCACTGTACCAATACTTCGCAATGCCAAAAGTAACAAAAAACACCAAAATCTGTGCACAGTATTAGCAGCTTAACATGTTGAATCTAGTGGCCAAAGTTTGTCCTCTGTCAGCTGTAGCGATATACAATGGCAATGCTCTTTTAGAAAGTATCTGCCTCCTATACATTGCTCCTAGCACCACCAGCTGATACAGTACATTCTTTCACCAGGGCATGGGAATGGACATTGCTAAAAAGTTCACATCTAATGAACTACAAAAACTCCTAGCACCTAAACAGACCTCTAAATGCACTAGAATGCAAGAAAGCGGATACAAAATATTGACTAGTTGGCATCTCACCCCTGTATTGCTACATAAATACAATCCCAATTATGACCCACATTGCTGGGGGTTGACAGCTCCCTGGGTACATACTTCCATTTATGGTGGACATATCAACATATAACTCCTTATTGGTGGTCCATAATATGGATCAACTCCATTACAGGATTAAAACTCTCTCTTCTCCCAGAACTACAGTACAGACCAAAAGTTTGGACACACCTTCTCATTCATAGAGTTTTCTTTATTTTCATGACTATGAAAATTGTAGATTCACACTGAAGGCATCAAAACTATGAATTAACACATATGGAATTATATAGATAACAAAAAAGTATGAAGCAACTGAAAATATGTCATATTCTAGGTTCTTCAAAGTAGGCACCTTTTGCTTTGATTACTGCTTTGCACACTGTTGGCATTCTCTTGCTGAGCTTCAACAGGTAGTCACCTGAAATGGTCTTCCAACAGTATTGAAGGAGTTCCCAGAGATGCTTAGCACTTGTTGGCCCTTTTGCCTTCACTCTGCGGTCCAGCTTACCCCAAACCATCTCGATTGGGTTCAGGTCCGATGACTGTGGAGGCCAGGTCATCTGGCGCAGCACCCCATTACTCTTCTTCATGGTCAAATAGCCCTTACACAGCCTGGAGATGTGTTTGGGGTCATTGTACTGTTGAAAAATAAATGATGGTCCAACTAAACGCAAACCGGATGCAATAGCATGCCGCTGCAAGATGCTGTGGTAGCCATGCTGGTTCAGTATGCCTTCAATTTTGAATAAATCCCCAACAGTGTCACCAGCAAAGCACCCCCACACCATCACACCTCCTCCTCCATGCTTCACGGTGGGAACCAGGCATGTAGAGTCCATCCGTTCACCTTTTCTGTGTCGCACAAAGACACAGTGGTTGGAACCAAAAATCTAAAATTTGGACTCATCAGACCAAAGCAAAGATTTACACTGGTCTAATGTCCATTCCTTGTGTTCTTTAGCCCAAACAAGTCTATTCTGCTTGTTGCCTGTCCTTTGCAGTGGTTTCCTAACAGATATTCTACCATGAAGGCCTGATTCACACAGTCTCCTCTTAACAGTTGTTCTTGAGATGTGTCTGCTGCTAGAACTCTGTGTGGCATTGACCTGGTCTCTAATCTGAGCTGCTGTTAACCTGCGATTTCTGAGGCTGGTGACTCGGATGAACTTATCCTCCGCAGCAGAGGTGACTCTTGGTCTTCCTTTCCTGGGGCGGTCCGCATGTGAGCCAGTTTATTTGTAGTGCTTGATAGTTTTTGTGACTGCACTTGGGGACACTTTCAAAGTTTTCCCAATTTTTCAGACTGACTGACCTTCATTTCTTAAAGTAATGATGGCCACTCGTTTTTCTTTACTTAGCAGCTTTTTTCTTGCCATAATACAAATTTTAACAGTCTATTCAGTAGGACTATTAGCTGTGTATCCACCTGACTTCTCCACAATGCAACTGACCGTGACCGTGTACGAGACATGTGTTTTTCTCTGGTCGTCTTTATTTAGGATGCCACTGTGGACACAATTTATGTTTTACCTGGTTCTATCATTTGCTGATCTGATAATGTCCTCTTTAATATTTCCATGATTATGTACAATGTCATATGGTATGTCTGTACTTGTTATTTTATGTTATAAAATTCAATACAAAGAATTTTGAAAAGAAAAATAATGAAGTTTTGAATATTGCATTTATGTAATTCAGTTGAAATCTGTATATTTTTGTAGCCTAGTGTTAACCTGAGCATTGCATATGCTTCATTATTGTGTTCCCACCTATACTACCGAGGTTACATAATATAAATACTTGGTTTACATACTCCCACATGACAATAATTGGAGCACTGCTGATTCTTCTTTTTAAATAATTTCACACAAATGTATCTGCCAAAAGAATTGAAAATGACAACATTTACAAACATAGCTATTCTAGAAGCACAAAGCATTCTTATATGAGAAATAGTAGGATTTCTTCTAATCGGGAAGAATGTACAGTACAGACCAAAAGTTTGGACACACCTTCTCATTCAAAGAGTTTTCTTTATTTTCATGACAATGAAAATTGTAGATTCACACTGAAGGCATCAAAACTATGAATTAACACATGTGGAATTATATACATAACAAAAAAGTGTGAAACAACTGAAAATATGTCATATTCTAGGTTCTTCAAAGTAGCCACCTTTTGCTTTGATTTACTGCTTTGCACACTCTTGGCATTCTCTTGATGAGCTTCAAGAGGTAGTCACCTGAAATGTTTTTCACTTCACAGGTGTGCCCTGTCAGGTTTAATAAGTGGGATTTCTTGCCTTATAAATGGGGTTGGGACCATCAGTTGCGTTGTGGAGAAGTCAGGTGGATACACAGCTGATAGTCCTACTGAATAGACTGTTAGAATTTGTATTATGGCAAGAAAAAGGCAGCTAAGTAAAGAAAAACGAGTGGCCTTCATTACTTTAAGAAATGAAGGTCAGTCAGTTTGTATTAAAAAAAAACATCAAGCGCTACAAAGAAACTGGCTCACATGCGGACTGCCCCAGGAAAGGAAGACCAAGAGTCACCTCTGCTGCGGAGGATAAGTTCATCCGAGTCACCAGCCTCAGAAATCGCAGGTTAACAGCAGCTCAGATTAGAGACCAGGTCAATGCCACACAGAGTTCTAGCAGCAGACACATCTCTAGAACAATTGTTAAGAGGAGACTGTGTGAATCAGGCCTTCGTGGTAGAATATCTGCTAGGAAACCACTGCTAAGGACAGGCAACAAGCAGAAGAGACTTGTTTGGGCTAAAGAACACAAGGAATAGACATTAGACCAGTAGAAATCTGTGCTTTGGTCTGATGAGTCCAAATTTGAGATCTTTGGTTCCATCCACTGTGACTTTGTGCCTGGTTCCCACCGTGAAGCATGGAGGAGGAGGTGTGATGGTGTGGGGGTGCTTTGCTGGTGACACTGTTGGGATTTATTCAAAATTGAAGGCATACTGAACCAGCATGGCTGCCACAGCATCTTGCAGCGGCATGCTATTCCATCCGGTGTAAGGGCTAGGGCTGTGTAAGGGCTATTTTACCATGAAGGAGAGTGATGGGGTGCTGCGCCAGATGACCTGGCCTCCACGGTCACCGGACCTGAACCCAATCGAGATGGTTTGGGGTGATCTGGACTGCAGAGTGAAGGCAAAAGGGCCAACAAGTTCTAAGCTTCTCTGGGAACTCCTTCAAGACAGGTGACTACCAGCTTACCCCAAACCATCTCGATTGGGTTCAGGTCCGATGACTGTGGAGGCCAGGTCATCTGGCGCAGCACCCCATTACTCTTCTTCATGGTCAAATAGCCCTTACACAGCCTGGAGATGTGTTTGGGGGTCATTGTACTGTTGAAAAATAAATGATGGTCCAACTAAACGCAAACCTGATGGAATAGCATGCCGCTGCAAGATGCTGTGGTAGTCATGCTGGTTCAGTATGCCTTCAATTTTGAATAAATCCCCAACAGTGTCACCAGCAAAGCACCCCCACACCATCACACCTCCTCCTCCATGCTTCACGGTGGGAACCAGGCATGTAGAGTCCATCCGTTCACCTTTTCTGTGTCGCACAAAGACACAGTGGTTGGAACCAAAAATCTAAAATTTGGACTCATCAGACCAAAGCACAGATTTACACTGGTCTAATGTCCATTCCTTGTGTTCTTTAGCCCATACAAGTCTCTTCTGCTTGTTGCCTGTCCTTAGCAGTGGTTTTCCTAACAGATATTCTACCATGAAGGCCTGATTCACACAGTCTCCTCTTAACAGTTGTTCTTGAGATGTGTCTGCTGCTAGAACTCTGTGTGGCATTGACCTGGTCTCTAATCTGAGCTGCTGTTAACCTGCGATTTCTGAGGCTGGTGACTCGGATGAACTTATCCTCCGCAGCAGAGGTGACTCTTTGTCTTCCTTTCCGGGGGCGGTCCGCATGTGAGCCAGTTTATTTGTAGTGCTTGGGGACACTTTCAAAGTTTTCCCAATTTTTCGGACTGACTGACCTTCATTTCTTAAAGTAATGATGGCCACTCGTTTTTCTTTACTTAGCAACTTTTTTCTTGCCATAATACAAATTCTAACAGTCTATTCAGTAGGACTATCAGCTGTGTATCCACCTGACTTCTCCACAATGCAACTGATGGTTGCTCATCAAGAGAATGCCAAGAGTGTGCAAAGCAGTAATCAAAGCAAAAGGTGGCTACATTGAAGAACCTAGAATATGACATATTTTCAGTTGTTTCACACTTTTTGTTATGTATATAATTCCACATGTGTTAATTCATAGTTTTGATGCCTTCAGTGTGAATCTACAATTTTCATAGTCATGAAAATAAAGAAAACTCTTTAATGAGAAGGTGTGTCCAAACTTTTGGTCATTACTGTATGTCTGTTACATCTATTTTCAGACAAAATCCCCAAACATACCTTATTACTGACTAAACATCTACTGGCGGCTTCCAGAATACTAATTTCTACTTTGTGGAATTCAAACTCACCACCAACTCTTACCCAATGGATAGAGAAAGTTGACTGCTTATATCGCCCATAATAACTGGCTAGATGGGAAACCAGAAGTTACCCTTTATTTAGGGATACATGGTCCCCTTGGAAAGACACAGACGCATGCAATAGAACGACCTTTACATGACTTTTTGAACTGCAGCTAATTAACCATAGATCTTCTCATCTCCTCTCTCACATTTTGTATCTCACACCTTATACCTTATTAAGTACATAGACACATCTTCATCATTACACGCCCATTAGCTAATATTATCCAGAGGGTAATCATGTATTTAACCATTTTTGTATGGCTTTATTACAACTATGCTGAGAGCCACGAGTACTTGACATTACACTATGTGGATGTCCCACCGACCACTCCCCCATGCTCCTTATCTTCCTTCACCCACGTTACTACTTCCATTACAGTAGTTATTTAGATTTATCACTGTTTGCTTGCATGTATGAGACATACTGATTCATAGGAAATGTTTTTAAATGTGACCGTGTACGAGACATGTGTTTTTCTCTGGTCGTCTTTATTTAGGATGCCACTGTGGACACAATTTATGTTTTACCTGGTTCTATCATTTGCTGATCTGATAATGTCCTCTTTAATATTTCCATGATTATGTACAATGTCATATGGTATGTCTGTACTTGTTATTTTATGTTATAAAATTCAATACAAAGAATTTTGAAAAGAAAAATAATGAAGTTTTGAATATTGCATTTATGTAATTCAGTTGAAATCTGTATATTTTTGTAGCCTAGTGTTAACCTGAGCATTGCATATGCTTCATTATTGTGTGACTCGGATGAACTTATCCTCCGCAGCAGAGGTGACTCTTGGTCTTCCTTTCCTGGTGCGGTCCGCATGTGAGCCAGTTTATTTGTAGTGTTTGATAGTTTTTGTGACTGCACTTGGGGACACTTTCAAAGTTTTCCCAATTTTTCGGACTGACTGACCTTCATTTCTTAAAGTAATGATGGCCACTCGTTTTTCTTTACTTAGCAGCTTTTTTCTTGCCATAATACAAATTCTAACAGTCTATTCAGTAGGACTATTAGCTGTGTATCCACCTGACTTCTCCACAATGCAACTGATGGTTGCTCATCAAGAGAATGCCAAGAGTGTGCAAAGCAGTAATCAAAGCAAAAGGTGGCTACATTGAAGAACCTAGAATATGACATATTTTTAGTTGTTTCACACTTTTTGTTATGTATATAATTCCACATGTGTTAATTCATAGTTTTGATGCCTTCAGTGTGAATCTACAATTTTCATAGTCATGAAAATAAAGAAAACTCTTGAATGAGAAGGTGTGTCCAAACTTTATGTCTGTACTGTATGTCTCAGACACCCATTACCCAAGGCTACCACTAGGCCAGTTAAAGCTAAACTCTACACCCGATAGTGGACCTCTACACCCACAAATGCTAATTTGCTGCCATCCAACTTGACACCATACTTCCTTACAGGTGCCAGAAATTGCACTTTGAATCTTCTATTATTGCATGTGCAAAAGTTATATTTTGCACTTAAAGAGGACCTTTCATGGGTCCAGACATTATAAAATAAGTGGCACTTTAGGTAGGGCATCAAACAGGGATCTAATAGAGATTACTATTAGAGATGGCCTTGCTGTTCGCCCGGCGGTCGTTTCGTGGCGAACTTTGCTCTTTCGCGATTCAACGAACATGAGAACATATGGCGATGTCCGCAGGCTCTATATTATTTTGCATTGCTCCGAACTTTGACCCATGACACATCTATTAGGTGGGACAGGACAGCCAATTGAGATGTTTCAGCGCATGGACACACTCCCACCCTATAAAAGAACCTGATCTGGCAGCCATTTTACATTCTGTGTTTTGCCAGTGTAGGGAGAGGTTGCTTTGTAGAGCAGGGACAGACTGTTAGGGACACCAAACACTAGCTAATAGGGCCACAAAAGTCCTTTTAAGGACTGGTATAGGTGTGCTATCGATAAGTGTGATATACTGAGGGTTGTGATATACTTATAATATACTTTTTAACATATAAAGTATATTATAGTGCATTTGTTTTGTGCAGAAGTCGCATGCAGTTCTTCTGCAATACCGTAGCTATATAGAGGGACTAACGCTATTGGAACAATTAATTGCAATGGGTGTGATATACCTGTTGCCCCAAACAAAACTGATTGACGGGTGTGATATACCTTCTTCCACAAAATACTGATTGAGGACTGTGATATACCTGTTGCCCCAAATAAACAGGGTGGTTTGATATAACTGTTGTGGCAAAAAATAATAATTGAGGGTTGTAATACCTGCTTCTACAAAATACTGATTAAGGGGTTCAATATACCAGCTTCCACAAAATACTGATAAAGGGGTTTGATATACCTGCTTCCACCAAATATTTATTGAGGGGTGCGATATACTTGCTTTCACAAAATACATATTAAGGGGTTTGATATACCTGCTTCCACCAAATATCGATTGAGGCCTGCGATTTACCTGCTTCCACAAAATACTGATTAAGGGGTTTGATATACCTGCTTCCACAAAATACCGATTAAGGGATTTGATATACCTGCTTCTACCAAATATTGATTGAGGCCTGCAATATACTTGCTTCCACAAAATACCGATTAAGGGGTTCGATATACCTGTTTCCACCAAATATTGATTGAGGGGTGCGATACACCTGCTTCCACAAAATACTTATTAAGGGGTTTGATATACCTGCTTCCACCAAATATTTATTGAGGCCTGCAATATACCTGCTGTAGGGATTTGCTCTGGCAGGCAGGGTAAGTGGTCGCAGTACAGAGGCAAGAACACGGTAGTAAAGCAAAAAGTTCAGTATTTATTCACACCAAAGGAAAAAAAGTAACACAAACACTTTGCAGAGTCCTGGTATTAATTCACACCGCACAAAGTCCACAGAACAAAGATGTCACCTGGCAGGCTGATTTGTCCATGGCAGTCCACAGCCATCCACAGCAGGCTTTAGGGCGCCTGATTCCCAGCAGTGTCACTCAAACACAGTACCAAATGTTTAGGTCCCAAAACAGAGCCTGACCAAGCTCCACTGTCAGATGGAGGATACATTCCAGACCCAGCTGAGCTGCTGGCTGGGTTTTAAAACCCAGCCCAAAACCTGGCCTGGAAGTGGGGAACAGCCACCCACCTTGCACTTTGGCTGCTCCCAATAAGAACCGGCCCGGATTGGCTTTACAGCCACACTAAGTAAAACAGTGTCAGCGAGCACTAGCTGCCGCTGACACACAAAATAACCGGTTCTTATCTCACTGAGGCCAGGAACCTTGGTGACACATACCTTCCGTCAATGACGGACCCTTGAGCCTTCCTACACTGCTTACACAAAATACTGATTAAGGGGTTCGATATACCTTTTTCCACCAAATATTGATTGAGGGTGCGATATACCTGCTTCCACAAAATACTGATTAAGGAGTTTGAAATACCTGTTTTTACCAAATATTGGTTGAGGCTTGCAATTTACCTGCTTCCACAAATACTGCTCTTCTCTAGGGACTTTGGCACAGAGTCATTTTGAAAATGACATGCAGAGGAAAAGGGCAGGCCATTCCGCAGGGGTGGTAGGGGTCAGGAAGGTGAACCAGGCCGGAGCCTAAGTGGGAAGTTGGAGAAGGCGCGTGCGCTTATTTCAAAAGGTGCACCAGAGATGGTTGAGTGGCTCACTCAGGCTTCCGCTTCTGCACCCTCCTCATCCTCTGTATTTGCACCCTCCTCACTCTCTGCTGTGTGCACCCCCCAAATACACCACCACCACCACCATTGCCCCTCCACTCGATTCAGAGGAATTCTTTTCCCATTCATAACCAGACCTTACCGATGCGTAGCCATTCTTGACATCGGATAAGGAAGAGGAGGTAGCAATGGCCGCCACCCAGCGATCTGACGACAGTACCCAGATCAGCCCAAGGAGGGAGATCCCCACTGTTGCTGCCTACGCCGAGATCTCAAATGTCAGTGGTGGTGAAGGTGACGATGATGACGTGTTGATGGACGTCACTTGGGTGCCCACAAGAGAGGAAGAGGAGGGGAGTTCAGAAGGAAAGACGTAGCAGCAGAGAGGAAGGAGAAGCAGGCAGAGCAAGCAGGGCACAGTAGGCAAAATGCAGACTGCAAATGTATCTGGAGCGAGCCATCCACCATGCACGGTCACTTCTGGCGCTTTTTAGTAAAGAGGACCTTTCATGGGTCCAGACATTATAAAACAAGTGGCACTTTAGGTAGGGCATCAAACAGGGATCTAATAGAGCTTAATATTATTCCTGGGCGTTGCTCCATTGGCCCGCTTTTTCCCCTGTTAATTTTCGCATCTGGTATGCTAATTAGCAGTATTGGTGCAAAGAGGAGGAGACACAAGGGTTTCTCTGTAGGCTTCTCCTTCTCCCTGGCTGTAGCGCTGTCCAATTGCAAAGCGTCACAGCCAGGGAGAAAAATCCTCCCTGGCTGTGATGCTCTGCGCTGTGATTGGACAGCGCTACAGCCAGGAAGAAGGAGACGCCCACAGAGAAACTCTTGCGTCTCCTCCTCATTGTACCAATACTAGTAATTAGCATACCAGGCTCGAGAATGAACAGGGGCCACAGCGGGCGAATGGAGTTACGCCCAGGAATAATAGTAAGCTCTATTAGATCCCTGTTTGATGCCATACCTAAAGTGCCACTTATTTTATAATGGCTGGACCCATGAAAGGTCCTTTTTAATAAAAAGATACCAGCAAAATCATAATAAAAAAAAGCACAAAAATGATCAGTGATGTATGTCATTAATCAGCACTCAGGGAGCACATAATCAGATGTTTATTTATACTGTATATATCTATTTACTTCAACAACAAAAAAAAATATTTTAAAAAAAAGGGTCAAAAATTGAGCACAGATAGTATGGTGTTTCCCTACTAGTACAAACCGGATTCCAAAAAAGTTGGGACACTAAACAAATTGTGAATACAAACTGAATGCAATGCTGTGGAGATGGCAAATGTCAATATTTTATTTGTACTAGAACGTAGATGACAGATCAAACGTTTAATCCGAGTAAATGTATCATTTTAAAGGAAAAATATGTTGATTCAAATTTTCACGGTGTCAACAAATCCCCAAAAAGTTGGGACAAGTAGCAATAAGAGGCTGGAAAAAGTAAATTTAAACATAACGAAGAGCTGGAAGACCAATTAACACTAATTAGGTCAATTGGCAACATGATTGGGTATAAAAAGAGCTTCTCAGAGGGGCAGTGTCTCTCAGAAGCCAAGATGGGTAGAGGATCACCAATTCCCACAATGTTGCGCAGAAAGATAGTGGAGCAATATCAGAAAGGTGTTACCCAGCGAAAAATTGCAAAGACTTTGCATCTATCATCATCAACTGTGCATAACATCATCCGAAGATTCAGAGAATCTGGAACAATCTCTGTGCGTAAGGGTCAAGGCCGTAAAACCATACTGGATGCCCGTGATCTCCGGGCCCTTAAACGACTCTGCACCACAAACAGGAATGCTACTGTAAAGGAAATCACAGAATGGGCTCAGGAATACTTCCAGAAACCATTGTCAGTGAACACAATCCACCGTGCCATCCGCCGTTGCCAGCTGAAACTCTACAGTGCAAAGAAGAAGCCATTTCTAAGCAAGATCCACAAGCTCAGGTGTTTTCACTGGGCCAGGGATCATTTAAAATGGAGTGTGGCAAAATGGAAGACTGTTCTGTGGTCAGACGAGTCACGATTCGAAGTTCTTTTTGGAAATCTGGGACGCCATGTCATCCGGATCAAAGAGGACAAGGACAACCCAAGTTGTTATCAACGCTCAGTTCAGAAGCCTGCATCTCTGATGGTATGGGGTTGCATGAGTGCGTGTGGCATGGGCAGCTTGCATGTCTGGAAAGGCACCATCAATGCAGAAAAATATATTCAGGTTCTAGAACAACATATGCTCCCATCCAGACGTCATCTCTTTCAGGGAAGACCCTGCATTTTTCAACAAGATAATGCCAGACCACATTCTGCATCAATCACAACATCATGGCTGCGTAGGAGAAGGATCCGGGTACTGAAATGGCCAGTCTGCAGTCCAGATCTTTCACCTATAGAGAACATTTGGCGCATCATAAAGAGGAAGGTGCAACAAAGAAGGCCCAAGACGATTGAACAGTTAGAGGCCTGTATTAGACAAGAATGGGAGAGCATTCCTATTTCTAAACTTGAGAAACTGGTCTCCTCGGTCCCCAGACGTCTGTTGAGTGTTGTAAGAAGAAGGGGAGTTGCCACACAGTGGTGAAAATGGCCTTGTCCCAACTTTTTGGGGATTTGTTGACACCATGAAATTCTGATTCAACATATTTTTCCCTTAAAATGGTACATTTTCTCAGTTTAAACTTTTGTTCCGTGATTTATGTTCTATTCTGAATAAAATATTAGAAGTTGGCACCTCCACATCATTGCATTCAGTTTTTATTCACGATTTGTATAGTGTCACAACTTTTTGGGAATCTGGTTTGTACTAACATGTCCTGATCATAGTATAGAAGAGTAGACACCCTTTCTGCATGCTGTTCCTAACTGAAATGGTGTCATGTAAAGAGGGTGTCATTATTCTACAAGCCCCTCCTATTCTGTGATTGGTATGGCAAATTGACCATATACAGCACATAGTAGGGTGGCACCACCACCAGCAGCCCTCTGTAAACATGGGGATGATTTGTGTCCACTTGCAGCCCTTTCACTGGCTTTTACAGTGAGAATGCTATGGCTGGCCGGCCAGTCAGAATAGACCACACATGTTGGGGGATCGTGAAACCCCTCTGGGTGATTCAGGGACAGCAGCAATCTTAACCCATTTACTGTATCATTAGATGCAGTGCCATTTTTCCGCTGCATCATACATGTACGGTGTGATGCGGAAAATACCTGCCAGGTGTGCTGTGCATGTACAGCGGAATCATATAAAGGATGTCTGTTATCAGGAAATTCAGAATCAAACCAGGCACAATTCTTTGTAGAAATAGATATAAAGTACTTTTAATCCATATGTAAATGAGCATTTAAGTGCACATAGGGTTTGCCCAAGCTCCTCCTGTTTCATCATCCAGACCCTGAATCAAACAGCAGTGCTTCTCAAATACTGTCATCCACAAAAATACATAAAGGGGATAGAGTGGCTACTCTCAGCAGCCTCCATTAAGGAGAGCATGGTGTTAGAGACTAGAACATACACAGTGCTGTGTCCAGTGTTAGGCTAGTTTTACACTAGTGTTAAATAATCTGGCATACTGTTCCGATAGAGGAACAGCCTGCCGGAGTTCATTGTATCTAGCATAATCCGATACTACCTTTCCGCCCTGGAGCCCACTGACTATAAAGTGAACCGGCGGAGATCCAGCCAGTTCCTGGGATTAGTGCCAGGATTTAACCGGCCAAAAAACTCTGCAAGTCAATGGGGCCTGGCAGTGCTCTGGATTTTTCCAGATATGCCGGATATGATGGACTCCAGCAGGCTGTTCCTCTGCTGAAACAGCCTGCCAAAAGATTTTACTGCTAGTGTGAAAGTAGCTGTCACAAACCAGCGGGTGTGAACCTACTATGCCACATGTCATGCCATCTTCTCTAAAGGTGTTGTCTAAGTGAACCACTAACAGTACCCCTGATGATGGGGATAGACTTTCTCGAGGTGAACACCAGGTTGCTACCTCTTGAGGAGGATTGGTACACAAGGCAGCTGAACCAGGTGGACCAGGAGGTACCTGAGCAAGGTACCAGAGGTACAGACTTAGTCAGCAGGCCGAGTCATAACCAGGAGTGACAGTGCAGGACCAAAGGATGAGGCAGAGACAAAGTCAAATAAACAATAGGTCAGGGCAGGCAGCAGAGGTACAGGTCAGGCAATCCGGATCAGCAACAGGAGAGTGAAGGCAAGCAGTTCAGGAATCAAACAGGTAGGGGAGTCCAGAAACAAAAGCACAAATAAGGTACACAGGGACACAAGCAGAGATATCAGCAACCTTTGCAGGACACAAGGACCTTGACGCTCAGGCATCTGGGAAGGTGGCTGAACCACTTATATACTTTCAGAAGGGCTAGGATTGGTCAGCGAGGTCACATGATCTAACCCATAAAGCACAGGAAGCGAGGTGCCCTTAAGGATGTGATGTAGGGAACAAGCAGCAAGCATGCTATGGCCAGGGCTGAAAGGAAACTGTGAAGCAAACAAACAGTACCTACAAGGACAGAGCACAAGACTGCAGCGGTGAATGGGGAAGCACTGGCAGCAGATCACCACTGAACACGGCGCCTGGGACTGCGGCGGTAAGCAGGGGAACAGCTGCGAACAACAGCTGCTGTTACACTATCTTAATTAATGGAAGCTGCTAATGGACAAGACTGGTCACATGACCTTGATTCAGTGGTCATTTTAGGTCTGGAGCGCTGAGCTGTAAGTTTAAATCAATCCTTCCTACAAGCAGTGAGCATATTAAACCATCAGACATCGGTGTCAACAGCATCTGTGTTGGTCCCATGTTCATATGTGCCCACATTGCTGAGGCTCTAGGTGTAATGCAACGCCCCCATTGCTCCTAGAGGCTCATTTGCATATATTAAAACATAATTTTTTTTAGCCATGCGGGCACATATGAACATGGGACTAACACAGATGCCTTTAGCTGCCAAGAGCACATGCAAAGGGTCACCCAGCCTTATAGGTATAAATCTGCTGCCAGGTGCCCTTTAATATTGGTTGTACTGGGAAGAACTTGGGGCAGTTCGACAATCAAATAAATAACTCTGTGTAAAATCCTATAGTTGGATAAAACAACCTATTATGTTTTACTCCAGACAATGCATTCACTGTAGCATCTCAGGAGTGGCTTATGCATCTCTTTTGAGAAATTTATCTATAGCTGGATCTTAAAACCTTTACTTCTGGCTGTTAGATCTCCTGTTTTACTAAATATTCTCTCAAAAAAAAATAAAAAAAAATAAAGTGAATATAAAATCAGTTTGTTGTTTATTTTCCAAACCTCAAAGTTAATGAATATTGCACTTATGCTTCATTTTCCCTAACAAGCTCACTTCTATTCAGGCCACATAACGTTCATTTTGAACAGGCTGTTGCCTCTATTTGCATGTTGTTGTGATACATGTTTAAAAGGTCACAAGAGCATTAAATATTTGTTTTTAATACTTTTAATTATTAATAGTGGAATATTAATTATAAGGACTAATAATTAAAACTCCTGACATTTACAATATTTATATATATATATATATATATATATATATATATATATATATATATCTACAATCTTTCGTTCTTTTAAAATAACTTTATCTTATTGTCTTTTTTTGTGTTCCAATCAATTAAAAAGTTAGATTTTGCCAATTTACAAATATATTACTTTAGAAAGAAAATCAACAGCATGTACCTATTGGTATGCCCAGTAGTAATATGACCAGGTTTATCATTAGGCATACCTATAATTTCAACAAACATCTCACATGTTAGAACTGGGGGTCAGTTGGAGTCCGGATCCTATGACTCCTATCGATCAGTAGAATACTGCTCAGCTAACTATGAAGGCCTTTAGGTGAGTGTTGCTTGTGCTCCTTTATTCTACTTATCTGTGATAGTCTGGCCGCAAACCCAAGAGGAGCAAGAGGATGGGAGTGGTAGTGGCCCTGGCTGCACTCATTATTCACAGTGGCAATCCTCGTACCAATGCTCCCTAGGGCCAGGGCAGTGATAAGAGGGAGCACCCTTTCTTCCTTCAGGGGCACACACTGATGTTGGGGCTCCTGCCTGATTTTACTTGGGGTGCCTTTGGTGTTATGAGTGTTGTACGGGTGTATGGCATGAGTCTAGGTGTTCTGTCCGGTGTATGATGCTGAAGCCAGGCTAGCTCCTAAAAGAAAATAAATAGGTCTCTCTTTACTTAAGTGCAGAATGGGAGTCATAGTAGATCCAAAAGTATCAAAACACAGTTGCAAACAATTCTCAATACAAATCTTCCCAGATAGCAATGTATAGATAAAGGCCAAAATGCAGATTTTAGCACTCCTTTCTCTTTTCTTTCCAATGTCTCTCTCTGCAGAATCTAAGCCTGGAAATATTACTCTTGCAATGGTGGTTGTAATTCGGAGGGGTACAGGGTTACAATACTCTGAGCAAGGGCCATGTCAAGATGTAAAGGGTTTCTTAGCAATGTCTTTATTAGCCTTAAATAGCAAATACCTTACTCACTGACTGGAATGCTTGGCCACATAGAATTTGGACCTTCTCTTTCTTTCTTTTCTCTTTTCTCAATGGAGTACTGTAAAGTAGTGATGGCTTACTTGATGCAAACATCATCAAAGACAAAGTGATTGTCTAAAACTCAGGCCTAGTTCTTTGGGGAGTGAGCACATGGAACAACCTCTCATTTCCGCTGCTAATTCTAGGCTGAACTAAGTCCTAATTTCCTATGGGGGCTGAGTCAGGATTATTAACCCTGATATATCCATACAGGTCTATATTGGGTACATTACAAAGCACTGAATAACATTATATAACAGTAACAGTTTGCAAGTAGCCTACTCTGGGGTACTGCAGTCTCAGGATCCAGATCTCCATCAATATCTTTGCAAAAATAGAAGACCCTTCTGACTAGGTAAGACTAATATGAAAAGAGGAGAGGTGAGTAAGGAGTTAGTATTTTAGGATGTCGTCACAGGTAGAAATGAGTGAAGTTTTGAAAATTTTTATTCAGCAACTTTGACGAAGTTTGCCAGGAAATTTGATTAATTACAAAATAATTTGTCATGAATTGCTATAAATCAGGTGGACTCAGGCCACGATGCCTTGGGGTGCAGCCAAATGGACGATCATGTTGTGGGGGAGTTGAGACCATGATGCAGTGAAAAATAACGCTGCGGTCTTCATTGCTAATAGCTGAGCGGCACCTTTAAAGCACTTTTAAACAGGGGCTGCTGCAGGTAAGGGGTTTGGCTGTTTAGCTTGGGGGACAATACTCATAGTATTGCTTTTCTGGCCTTCAATCTCCTGCAGGTTATTTGACAGTAAATACAGAATATTAATCAGCTCTGGCATACCCACTTCTCCAACCGCAGTGCTCTCCTGCCCTACAGGTGGGAGCCCTTCTTCTGCCATCTGCTTTACCTCCTTTTTCACATCATCTAATATCGATGAGAATATGTCATCAGGAACTTCCAGCTCCTCCTCTCTCTGCATCTTGCTGACTTTTCTAGGATGATTTGGAAGATGTAAAGCCAGCAAAAGATGAGGATGTTCATCATTAAGACCTGGCGCCCCCTAAGGGGTGCAGACTGAATGGTATTGGTTGGCACGCTGGCAGTGGAATAATGAAGGCTTTCATCTTATTGGTATTAAATTATATATCTTAGTTTATGGCTGATATAGAAATAAGTAAATCTAGGAATAAATAAATAAAACTGACGCAGAATAAGGGTCTATTCACACGTCCGTATGTGTTTTGATCCTCAAATTTCGGATCCGCAAAACACGGACACCGGCAATGTGCGTACCGCATTTTGCAGACCGCACATCGCCGTCACTCTCATAGAAAATGCCTTTTCTTGTCTGCAATTGCGGACAAGAATATGACATGTTCTAATTTTTTGCGGAACGGAAGTGCGGATCAGCACATGCGGATGCGGACAGCACTTTCCGGCCCCATTGAAAATGAATGGGTCCGCACCTGTTCCACAAAATTGCGGAACGGATGCGGTCCCCTTTTTGCAGATGTGTGAATGGACCCTAAGTCTCTCTGCACTCTCCCTGCATCTCTCCCTCTTCATTATACTTCTATTAATAACTTACAGCAACACGTCAGCTCACAGGATCTTGTGGAGATTGCATGGCATGAGGGTTTTATAAGGCTGTGACATCACAGGTGATCGCTATCTGTGAATTTGCTGGCTGCTTGGTCTTACGTTTCCCAGGATTGTCTCCTCTACACTTAGTTTTGCTTTGTAACACATGCAGCCGCCATTTTAGGAAAACCCTAAGTTAAGACAAAGCTCAAGAAAATTCACATTCTTTCAGAATTGAAGTTTTCCTAAACTTCGGACTGAATTCTGCTTCGAATACTTCACTTTCATCAACACTAGTTAGAGGCATAAGGAAATTGGTTAGTACAGGGACAGAGCAGTGCACTTTAAGATGCTGTCCCAGATTTCTTCTGATTCTGCCACCAGCCTGCTTCTGGGTGCTACAAGCTCAGGCTTTCCTGTTCCTGTGTTACAACATTGGCTCTGTTGTTTCTGTGTTGCAAACTGAGCCTGCAGGGTCTCCACTGCTATCTGGCCCTGGACTGCCTAGTTATTCTTAAGATTTTTTTGTTTATTATTCCTATGCTACACTCTATATTATGTGTTCTTATTCCCGTACTGTGACCCCGTTCCTGTGCTGGTACCACATTCCACATTCTTTTGCTGTGATGCTTCTGTCCTGCAACCTTAGTCCTCTGCTGCAACCTAATTTCTGTGCTGCAGCCTTGCTCTTGTGATCACATTCCAGCTGCTGGTCCATTCCTGGAGTCCATGTTTCTAATTCCTAATCCTAGTCCATTCTTTGCGACTGTGTTATCTGTTCGATAATCCACATTCCTGCCCTGTTACCATTATCCTCTTCCATATCTTATGGCTTGTCTTCCTGATCCTGTTCCATGTTCCACATCTGGTCTTTTTCCAGTCCAGTCTTTGCTGTTGTGTCCAGCTGCCAACTGGTCACTATTTTGGGGACTGCAACCTAGATCAGGGCCGTTGCTAGGGTCTCAAAAGATCCGGGGCCCAAGCCTAATGAATATTGCCCAATTCTCTAAGCCAACCAATCGCCCCCCCCCCAACCCCTACCCCCTGCAAACACTAGCACTGAAGACATTTTACTGTACTTGCTATACAGCTATCCAGCAGCACGTACCTTTCACATCCAGTGCCTCCCAGGTGACGTCTCGTCTGATGTAGATCTTCTCTGTCATCATCTTCTCTATTCGGCCCGGACAACTTCTCTCAGCCGTGCCTCGTCTCTGCAGAGTGTGAAACACAGACATCTTAGCTTCCTCACTTTTTTCTACCCCAAATACTATCCTGAAGAAAAATGAGTGCCCCCCTATAGTAATAGTACTCCTCATAGTCCCACCAATAGTAATTCCCTTCTAGAATAACCTCATTAGTAATACTGCCCCCTACAGTGCCCCCAGTGCTCCCCAAGAGTGCCTCCATTAGTAGAAGAGCCCTCCAGTATTAATAATGTCCTTACAAAGCCCATAGTAGAAATAAGGCCCCCTATTGTTAACCCAGTTGTAATAAAGCTCTCTACAGACCCCTCAGTAGTAATAAGGCCCCCCATAATGCTCTTAATAGAAATAATGTGGATCTATAAGTCCCTCCTACAGAGCCCCCAGTAGTAATAAGAACACTTAATGTCCCCTGGATTTAAAATGTCCCCACAGTGCCCCCAGTATTAATAATACCCCCTACTGTTATAATGCTCACCTTGAAGTGCCCCAGTATTTATATCGCCCCCTACTGTTATAATGCCCACACAGTGCCCCCAGTATTTATATCGCCCCCTACTGTTATAATGCTTGCCTTGAAGCACCCACAGTATTTATAATGCCCCCTGCAGTGCCCCCTGTAGTTATATTCATCTGTTTACTGTCCTCGGAAATTATAATTCCTCAGGCTCGCCACCATACAGTCCCATGTAGATAACATTATTTCCCTCCTCCGCCATAGAGTCTCATGTAAATACCATCACACTATCTCTCCAGCCCCCTCCAATATACAGTCCCATGTAAATAACATCCCTCTCTATCTACAGCCCCCTCTAAAATACAGTCCCACGTAAATAACATCACCCCTCAATATTCTGTCCCATGTAAATAACATCACTCCACCCCACTGTCCCACATAAATAACTTCAGCCCTAACATACAGTTCCAGTTAAATAATTACAACTCCCAACATTGCTCTGCCTCTCACACTGAGTAATCTACCCCTTCACTTACCTGTACTCATGTAGCAGACCTCACCACAGCTTCTTCCCAGGACTTCTCTTCAATGCTGAGCCGTCCTCTCTTGCACTGGCCACATGTTGGTTGCATCATTGCAGGTCCTTTTCAGCTACTGCATTTAGAACTGATCACATGGACTGTGATGTCATCACAGGTCCTTCCGCTCTTGCAAGGCATTAGATTCAATTGTATTGCCATCCTGGGTAGTTTACATCTTAGTGAGAAATCGTCGAGTACTAGACATGCCTCAATGATGCGCTCAAAGACATTTGTTTGCAGTTCACAAACTTTGTGAGGGGGCACATCTTTGAGCTGAGAGAAGAAGTATGGTTATTTTGACACATTCCTGCCATCTAAGCCTATCTGTCCTATCTGTTAGGAAGTGTTGGAAGCAGTGGTTACATGAGGGCACACACAAGGAGAACAGGCTCCAGAAGTTCCAAGCAGACCACTCATGGTGAGGATCGTTTGATCCATTGACAAGCACAAGCAGCTCCCAGTTTCATTGTTCACCATCCAGTAACAGGTGGCAGCTTCATTACACTCCACTGTGCCTGCTCAGATAATTTTCAGGGACTTGACAAAAGGAAATTTGGTGTTAAAGGTAAAGTAGTCAGTATGATAAAAAAGTAAAATGAACAATCAAATAAAATAAAATGTGATAAAAAAAAGTGTAATAAAAAAATTATAAAACTGATACGAGATAAATGTGTAGGAGTAATTCTATGACACAAAAATGGAAGGTTTACGTAGCTCAATAGTTGACATATTCAAGTGATTCATTTAGGCCATGCGGTGTGAGAGTATTCAATTGGTAGATCCAAAACATATCCTTTATGCAAAGCTGCTGAAAGGAGAGGGATACATGTTCGAGGGGAGTCACTGAGAGGCCAACTGGATTCCCATTGTGAGCCACTGCAAAATGGTGTGACACACTATGGGTAGTGACTAGTGAGCTTATGTTGGACCAGTGTTCAGTCATTCGCTCACGGAGCGTTTGTGTTGTACGGCCCACATAGTAGAGATTACACGGACACTGTAATAGGTATATTATATTCGTGCTGCCACATGTCATATGATGTTGAAAGTGAATTGTATTTTTGAGATGTGGTAATAGAACCTCAACAGTGGCACATCCTACAACACTTACATTTGCGTGCCCCACATTTGAAAAAGCCCTTCTCCCTTATTGCTTTATAGGGCTGTACTTGGGATGAGTTGTTTTTGGGACATGAGGGGGCCAGTATATTTTTTAAGGTTCTGGCCCTATGAAATGTTAAGTTAGGTTGTGGATATCTTTACTCAGTATAGGATCTTTTAGTAAAACTGACCAATGTCTCATTAAAATTTGTCCAATCAATTTGTGATTACGGTTATATCTTGTCATTAAACCTAGTCTAAACGGGTATGAGGAGGTTTTTGGGACAGTCTTTTATTTTAAACTGTCTTTTTGATTCACTTTGAGAACTCTATTTATGGATTCTTTTATGAGCTGAGGGGGTAGCCCTTTTCAATTAACCTAGTGCTCAGGAGTTCTATCTGTTCCCTCATTACAATATAATCTGAACAATTATACCTAATTATTTTCATTTGGCTAAATGGTATATTGGTTTTCCATTTACGGTAATGAAAACTTTTGAAATCCAGGAAACTATTGACATTGACGCTTTTGAAGTGTGTTTTAGTGAATATTTGCTTGTTGGTGCTGCTCAGAGGAAGATCTAGAAAACCAGCCTCCCTGGGGTGAGATTCCATAATGAGACTTAAATTCCAGTCATTATCATTGACTGTCCTGATGAAGGATTCTAATTCAGTTGCGTTCCCATCCCATATTAGAATAATGTTGTCAATGTGTCTTTTATAAAAGACAACATTGGGATGGTTCAGTAGACCTATATGTGTCTCAAAAGTAACCATTAATAGATTTGGTGCCCATCGCTGTGCCTTTTTCTTGTATGTATATATATATATATATATATATATATATATATATACAGTATATTGTATCATTATATGAGAAGTAGTTGTAACATAGTAACATAGTACATAAGGCTGAACAAATACATTTGTCCATCCAGTTCGGCCTGTTATCCTGCAAGTAGATCCAGAGGAAGGCAAAAAAAAAAAATGTGAGATAGAAGCCAATTTTCCCCACTTTAGGGGAATAAAAAATTCCTTCCCGACTCCAATCAGGCAATCAGAATAACTCCCTGGATCAACGACCCCTCTCTAGTAGCTATAGCCTGTAATATTATTACGCTCCAGAAATACATCCAGGCCCCTCTTGAATTCCTTTATTGTACTCACCATCACCATCTCCTCAGGCAGAGAGTTCCATAGTCTCACTGCTCTTACCATAAAGAATCCTTTTCTATGTTTGTGTACAAATCTTCTTTCCTCCAGACGCAGAGGATGTCCCCTCGTCACAGTCACAGTCCTGGGGATAAATAGCTGATGGGATAGATCTCTGTACTGACCCCTGATATATTTATACATATTAATTAGATCTCCCCTCAGTCGTCTTTTTTCTAAAGTGAATAGCCCTAATTTTAATAATCTTTCAGGGTACTGTAGTTGCCCCATTCCAGTTTTTACTTTAGATGCCCTCCTCTGGACCTTCTCCAGCTCTGCTATGTCTGCCTTGTTTACAGGAGCCCAGAACTCCTGGTCTGACTAGCAATTTGTAAAGTGGTAGGACTATGTTCTTATCACGGGAATCTATGCCCCTTCTGATGCAACCCATTATCTTATTGGCCTTGGCAGCAGCTGCCTGACACTGGTTTTTGCAGCTTAGTTTGCTGTTTATTAAAATTCCTAGATCCTTTTCCATGTCAGTGTTACCGAGTGTTTTACAGGATGTGTTGAAGGATGAAATAGATGGACTTCAATATAAAATCCCTTTGTGTTTGGGGCATAGAGGTGTCAGCATCTACGACTTCCTTTACTACTTTGACACCTAATGAGTGTATTATGTTACTGTAAAGTGATGTAACATCTAAGGTTGCCCACATGAAGTTACCTTGCCATTCTAAGTTTTCCAGGGTATTGATGAGATGTGCTGAATCTTTGAGGTAGGAAGGTAATGTGATGACGTATCTTTGAAGGATTTTGTCAATGTATTTAGATAGATTTGAGGTGAGAGAGTCCTTTCCGGATATTATAGGAGGTCCGGGGGGGGGGGGTAACAAGGGACTTATGTATTTTGGGTAAAAAATAAAATCGGGCTGTGGAGGGATGGAGAATAGAGTTGAGCGAACACCTGGATGTTCGGGTTCGAGAAGTTCGGCCGAACTTCCCGGAAATGTTCGGGTTCGGGATCCGAACCCGATCCGAACTTCGTCCCGAGCCCGAACCCCATTGAAGTCAATGGGGACACGAACTTTTCGGCACTAAAACGGCTGTAAAACAGCCCAGGAAAGGGCTAGAGGGCTGCAAAAGGCAGCAACATGTAGGTAAATCCCCTGCAAACAAATGTGGATAGGGAAATGAATTAAAATAAAAATTAAATAAATAAAAATTAACCAAAATCAATTGGAGAGAGGTCCCATAGCAGAGAATCTGGCTTCCCGTCACCCACCACTGGAACAGTCCATTCTCAGATATTTAGGCCCCGGAACCCAGGCAGAGGAGAGAGGTCCCGTAACAGAGAATCTGGCTTCATGTCAGCAGAGAATTAGTCTGCATGTCATAGCAGAGAATGAGGCTTCACGTCAGCCACCACTGCAACAGTCCATTGGCATATATTTAGGCCCAGCACCCAGGCAGAGGAGAGAGGTCCCGTAACAGACAATCTGGCTTCATGTCAGCAGAGAATCAGTCTTCATGTCATAGCAGAGAATCAGGCTTCACGTCAGCCACCACTGCAACAGTCCATTGGCATATATTTAGGCCCAGCACTCAGGCAGAGGAGAGAGGTCCCGTAACAGACAATCTGGCTTCATGTCAGCAGAGAATTAGTCTGCATGTCATAGCAGAGAATGAGGCTTCACGTCAGCCACCACTGCAACAGTCCATTGGCATATATTTAGGCCCAGCACACAGGCAGAGGAGAGAGGTCCCGTAACAGACAATCTGGCTTCATGTCAGCAGAGAATTAGTCTGCATGTCATAGCAGAGAATGAGGCTTCACGTCAGCCACCACTGCAACAGTCCATTGGCATATATTTAGGCCCAGCACACAGGCAGAGGAGAGAGGTCCCGTAACAGACAATCTGGCTTCATGTCAGCAGAGAATTAGTCTGCATGTCATAGCAGAGAATGAGGCTTCACGTCAGCCACCACTGCAACAGTCCATTGGCATATATTTAGGCCCAGCACCCAGGCAGAGGAGAGAGGTCCCGTAACAGACAATCTGGCTTCATGTCAGCAGAGAATCAGTCTGCATGTCATAGCAGAGAATGAGGCTTCACGTCAGCCACCACTGCAACAGTCCATTGGCATATATTTAGGCCCAGCACACAGGCAGAGGAGAGAGGTCCCGTAACAGACAATCTGGCTTCATGTCAGCAGAGAATTAGTCTGCATGTCATAGCAGAGAATGAGGCTTCACGTCAGCCACCACTGCAACAGTCCATTGGCATATATTTAGGCCCAGCACACAGGCAGAGGAGAGAGGTCCCGTAACAGACAATCTGGCTTCGTGTCAGTAGAGAATCAGTCTGCATGTCATAGCAGAGAATCAGGCTTCACGTCACCCACCACTGCAACAGTCCATTGTCATAAATTTAGGCCCAGCACCCAGGCAGAGGAGAGAGGTCCCGTAACAGACAATCTGGCTTCATGTCAGCAGAGAATTAGTCTGCATGTCATAGCAGAGAATGAGGCTTCACGTCACCCACCACTGTAAGAGTCCATTTTCATAAGTTTAGGCCCAGCACCCAGGCAGAGGAGAGAGGTCCCGTAACAGAGGATCTGACTTCATGTCAGCAGAGAATTAGTCTGCATGTCATAGCAGAGAATGAGGCTTCACGTCAGCCACCACTGCAACAGTCCATTGGCATATATTTAGGCCCAGCACTCAGGCAGAGGAGAGAGGTCCCGTAACAGACAATCTGGCTTCATGTCAGCAGAGAATCAGTCTTCATATCATAGCAGAGAATCAGGCTTCACGTCACCCACCACTGTAAGAGTCCATTTTCATAAATTTAGGCCCAGCACCCAGGCAGAGGAGAGAGGTCCCGTAACAGACAATCTGGCTTCATGTCAGCAGAGAATTAGTCTGCATGTCATAGCAGAGAATGAGGCTTCACGTCACCCACCACTGCAACAGTCCATTTTCATAAGTTTAGGCCCAGCACCCAGGCAGAGGAGAGAGGTCCCGTAACAGAGGATCTGACTTCATGTCAGCAGAGAATTAGTCTGCATGTCATAGCAGAGAATGAGGCTTCACGTCAGCCACCACTGCAACAGTCCATTGGCATATATTTAGGCCCAGCACCCAGACAGAGGAGAGAGGTCCCGTAACAGACAATCTGGCTTCATGTCAGCAGAGAATCAGTCTTCATATCATAGCAGAGAATCAGGCTTCACGTCACCCACCACTGTAAGAGTCCATTTTCATAAATTTAGGCCCAGCACCCAGGCAGAGGAGAGAGGTCCCGTAACAGAGGATCTGGCTTTATGTCAGCAGAGAATCATTCTGCATGTCATAGCAGAGAATCAGGCTTCACGTCACCCAACATTGGAACAGTCCATTGGCATATATTTAGGCCCCGGAACCCAGACAGAGTAGAGTTTCATTCAACTTTGGGTAGCCTCGCAATATAATGGTAAAATGAAAATAAAAATAGGATTGAATGAGGAAGTGCCCTGGAGTCCAATAATATATGGTTAAGGGGAGGTAGTTAATGTCTAATCTGGACAAGGGACGGACAGATCCTGTAGGATCCATGCCTGGTTCATTTTTATGAACGTCAGCTTGTCCACATTGGCTGTAGACAGGCGGCTGCGTTTGTCTGTAATGACGCCCCCTGCCGTGCTGAATACACGTTCAGACAAAACGCTGGCCGCCGGGCAGGCCAGCACCTCCAAGGCATAAAAGGCTAGCTCTGGCCACGTGGACAATTTAGAGACCCAGAAGTTGAATGGGGCCGAACCATCAGTCAGTACGTGGAGGGGTGTGCACATGTACTGTTCCACCATGTTAGTGAAATGTTGCCTCCTGCTAACACGTTGCGTATCAGGTGGTGGTGCAGTTAGCTGTGGCGTGTTGACAAAAGTTTTCCACATCTCTGCCATGCTAACCATGCCCTCAAAGGAGCTGGCATTGACACAGCTGCCTTGGCGACCTCTTGCTCCTCCTTTGCCTTGGCCTTGGGCTTCCACTTGTTCCCCTGTGACATTTGGGAATGCTCTCAGTAGCGCGTCTACCAACGTGCGCTTGTACTCGCGCATCTTCCTATCACGCTCCAGTGCAGGAAGTAAGGTGGGCACATTGTCTTTGTAGCGTGGATCCAGCAGGGTGGCAACCCAGTAGTCCGCACAGGTTAAAATGTGGGCAACTCTGCTGTCGTTGCGCAGGCACTGCAGCATGTTGTCGCTCATGTGTGCCAGGCTGCCCAGGGGTAAGGACAAGCTGTCCTCTGTGGGAGGCGTATCGTCATCGTCCTGCCTTTCCCCCCAGCCATGCACCAGTGATGGACCCGAGCTGCGTTGGGTGCCACCCCGCTGTGACCATGCTTCATCCTCATCCTCCTCCACCTCCTCCTCATCCTCGTCCTCCTCGTCCTCCAGTAGTGGGCCCTGGCTGGCCACATTTGTACCTGGCCTCTGCTGTTGCCAAAAACCTCCCTCTGAGTCACTTCGAAGAGACTGGCCTGAAAGTGCTAAAAATGACCCCTCTTCCTCCTCCTGGGCCACCTCCTCTTCCATCATCGCCCTAAGTGTTTTCTCAAGGAGACATAGAAGTGGTATTGTAACGCTGATAACGGCGTCATCGCCACTGGCCATGTTGGTGGAGTACTCGAAACAGCGCAACAGGGCACACAGGTCTCGCATGGAGGCCCAGTCATTGGTGGTGAAGTGGTGCTGTTCTGTAGTGCGACTGACCCGTGCGTGCTGCAGCTGAAACTGCACTATGGCCTGCTGCTGCTCGCACAGTCTGTCCAGCATGTGCAAGGTGGAGTTCCACCTGGTGGGCACGTCGCATATGAGGCGGTGAGCGGGAAGGCCGAAGTTACGCTGTAGCGCAGACAGGCGAGCAGCAGCAGGATGTGAATGCCGGAAGCGCGAACAGACGGCCCGCACTTTATGCAGCAGCTCTGACATGTCGGGGTAGTTGTGAATGAACTTCTGCACCACCAAATTCAGCACATGCGCCAAGCAAGGGATGTGCGTCAAATTGGCTAGTCCCAGAGCTGCAACGAGATTTCGCCCATTATCACACACCACCAGGCCGGGCTTGAGGCTCACCGGCAGCAACCACTCGTCGGTCTGTTGTTCTATACCCCGCCACAACTCCTGTGCGGTGTGGGGCCTGTCCCCCAAACATATGAGTTTCAGAATGGCCTGCTGACGTTTACCCCGGGCTGTGCTGAAGTTGGTGGTGAAGGTGTGTGGCGGACTGGATGAGCAGGTGGAAGAAGAGGAGGAGGAAGCCGAGAAGGAGGAGGTGGCAACAGGAGGCAAAGAATGTTGCCCTGCGATCCTTGGCGGCGGAAGGACGTGCGCCAAACAGCTCTCCGCCTGGGGCCCAGCTGCCACTACATTTACCCAGTGTGCAGTTAGGGAGATATAGCGTCCCTGGCCGTGCTTACTGGTCCACGTATCTGTGGTTAGGTGGACCTTGCTACAGATGGCGTTGCGCAGTGCACACTTGATTTTATCGGATACTTGGTTGTGCAGGGAAGGCACGGCTCTCTTGGAGAAGTAGTGGCGGCTGGGAACAACATACTGTGGGACAGCAAGCGACATGAGCTGTTTGAAGCTGTCTGTGTCCACCAGCCTAAATGACAGCATTTCATAGGCCAGTAGTTTAGAAATGCTGGCATTCAGGGCCAGGGATCGAGGGTGGCTAGGTGGGAATTTACGCTTTCTCTCAAATGTTTGTGAGATGGAGAGCTGAACGCTGGCGTGTGACATGGTTGAGACGCTTGGTGACGGAGGTGGTGGTGGTGGTTTTGGTGGTACATCCCCTGTTTGCTGGGCGGCAGGTGCCAACGTTCCTCCAGAGGCGGAGGAAGAGGCCGAGGCGGCAGCAGCAGAAGAGGTAGCAGGGGGAGCCTGAGTGACTTCCTTGGTTTTAAGGTGTTTACTCCACTGCAGTTCATGCTTTGCATGCAGGTGCCTGGTCATGCAGGTTGTGCTCAGGTTCAGAACGTTAATGCCTCGCTTCAGGCTCTGATGGCACAGCATGCAAACCACTCGGGTCTTGTCGTCAGCACATTGTTTGAAGAAGTGCCATGCCAGGGAACTCCTTGAAGCTGCCTTTGGGGTGCTCGGTCCCAGATGGCGGCGGTCAGTAGCAGGCGGAGTCTCTTGGCGGCGGGTGTTCTGCTTTTGCCCACTGCTCCCTCTTTTGCTACGCTGTTGGCTCGGTCTCACCACTGCCTCTTCCTCCGAACTGTGAAAGTCAGTGGCACGACCTTCATTCCAAGTGGGGTCTAGGACCTCATCGTCCCCTGCATCGTCTTCCACCCAGTCTTGATCCCTGACCTCCTGTTCAGTCTGCACACTGCAGAAAGACGCAGCAGTTGGCACCTGTGTTTCGTCATCATCAGAGACATGCTGAGGTGGTATTCCCATGTCCTCATCATCAGGAAACATAAGTGGTTGTGCGTCAGTGCATTCTATGTCTTTCACCGCTGGGGAAGGGCTAGGTGGATGCCCTTGGGAAACCCTGCCAGCGGAGTCTTCAAACAGCATAAGAGACTGCTGCTTAACTTGAGGCTGAGACAGTTTCCCTGGTATGCATGGGGGTGATGTGACAGACTGATGGGGTTGGTTTTCAGGCGCCATCTGTGCGCTTTCTGCAGAAGACTGGGTGGGAGATAATGTGAACGTGCTGGATCCACTGTCGGCCACCCAATTGACTAATGCCTGTACCTGCTCAGGCCTTACCATCCTTAGAACGGCATTGGGCCCCACCATATATCGCTGTAAATTCTGGCGGCTACTGGGACCTGAGGTAGTTGGTACACTAGGATGTGTGGATGTGGCAGAACGGCCACGTCCTCTCCCAGCACCAGAGGGTCCACTAACACCACCACGACCATGTCCACGTCCGCGTCCCTTACTAGATGTTTTCCTCATTGTTATGGTTCACCACAACAACAAAAATATTATTTGGCCCAATGTATTGTATTCAAATGCAGCGGGATATAAATTTGAGGCCTAGTATTTAGGCGCTGGGTGACCGGTATAGATTTACTGACAGAATTAGACTTGGAAATGCACAGTAGCGTGTGTGTGAAGTTATTCTGAATGACCCTATGTGCACCTTGAATATTATATACCCTTTTAGGGATAGATTTCAAATAACTCTGATATAGCAGAAACCACTAAATTATGAAATTGCTAAATTGGGAATTGTATTTCAACCCAGAACAAAAAATGTGCTTTGACAGACACTAAATAACTTTCCCAGCCACAACAGGACAGCGGTAACGAGAGATTTAGCGGGATATAAATTTGAGGCCTAGTATTTAGGCGCTGGGTGACCGGTATGGATTTACTAACAGAATTGGACTTGGAAATGCACAGTAGCGTGTGTGTGAAGTTATTCTGAATGACCCTATGTGCACCTTGAATATTATATACCCTTTTAGGGATAGATTTCAAATAGCTCTGATATAGCAGAAACCACTAAATTATGAAATTGCTAAATTGGGAATTGTATTTCAACCCAGAACAAAAAATGTGCTTTGACGGACACTAAATAACTTTCCCAGCCACAACAGGACAGCGGTAACGAGAGATTTAGCGGGATATAAATTTGAGGCCTAGTATTTAGGCGCTGGGTGACCGGTATGGATTTACTAACAGAATTGGACTTGGAAATGCACAGTAGCGTGTGTGAGAAGTTATTCTGAATGACCCTATGTGCACCTTGAATATTATATACCCTTTTAGGGATAGATTTCAAATAGCTCTGATATAGCAGAAACCACTAAATTATGAAATTGCTAAATTGGTAATTGTATTTCAACCCAGAACAAAAAATGTGCTTTGACGGACACTAAATAACTTTCCCAGCCACAACAGGACAGCGGTAACGAGAGATTTAGCGGGATATAAATTTGAGGCCTAGTATTTAGGCGCTGGGTGACCGGTATGGATTTACTAACAGAATTGGACTTGGAAATGCACAGTAGCGTGTGTGTGAAGTTATTCTGAATGACCCTATGTGCACCTTGAATATTATATACCCTTTTAGGGATAGATTTCAAATAGCTCTGATATAGCAGAAACCACTAAATTATGAAATTGCTAAATTGGGAATTGTATTTCAACCCAGGACAAAAAATGTGCTTTGACGGACACTAAATAACTTTCCCAGCCACAACAGGACAGCGGTAACGAGAGATTTAGCGGGATATAAATTTGAGGCCTAGTATTTAGGCGCTGGGTGACCGGTATGGATTTACTAACAGAATTGGACTTGGAAATGCACAGTAGCGTGTGTGTGAAGTTATTCTGAATGACCCTATGTGCACCTTGAATATTATATACCCTTTTAGGGATAGATTTCAAATAACTCTGATATAGCAGAAACCACTAAATTATGAAATTGCTAAATTGGGAATTGTATTTCAACCCAGAACAAAAAATGTGCTTTGACGGACACTAAATAACTTTCCCAGCCACAACAGGACAGCGGTAACGAGAGATTTAGCGGGATATAAATTTGAGGCCTAGTATTTAGGCGCTGGGTGACCGGTATGGATTTACTAACAGAATTGGACTTGGAAATGCACAGTAGCGTGTGTGTGAAGTTATTCTGAATGACCCTATGTGCACCTTGAATATTATATACCCTTTTAGGGATAGATTTCAAATAGCTCTGATATAGCAAAGACCACTAAATTATGAAATTGCTAAATTGGGAATTGTATTTCAACCCAGGACAAAAAATGTGCTTTGACGGACACTAAATAACTTTCCCAGCCACAACAGGACAGCGGTAACGAGAGATTTAGCGGGATATAAATTTGAGGCCTAGTATTTAGGCGCTGGGTGACCGGTATGGATTTACTAACAGAATTGGACTTGGAAATGCACAGTTAGCGTGTGTGTGAAGTTATTCTGAATGACCCTATGTGCACCTTGAATATTATATACCCTTTTAGGGATAGATTTCAAATAACTCTGATATAGCAGAAACCACTAAATTATGAAATTGCTAAATTGGGAATTGTATTTCAACCCAGAACAAAAAATGTGCTTTGACGGACACTAAATAACTTTCCCAGCC
Organism: Bufo gargarizans; assembly: GCF_014858855.1. NCBI lineage: Eukaryota > Metazoa > Chordata > Amphibia > Anura > Bufonidae > Bufo > Bufo gargarizans. The sequence continues at coordinate 98,079,612 of NC_058084.1, forward strand.
ACAACAGGACAGCGGTAACGAGAGATTTAGCGGGATATAAATTTGAGGCCTAGTATTTAGGCGCTGGGTGACCGGTATGGATTTACTAACAGAATTGGACTTGGAAATGCACAGTAGCGTGTGTGTGAAGTTATTCTGAATGACCCTATGTGCACCTTGAATATTATATACCCTTTTAGGGATAGATTTCAAATAGCTCTGATATAGCAAAGACCACTAAATTATGAAATTGCTAAATTGGGAATTGTATTTCAACCCAGAACAAAAAATGTGCTTTGACGGACACTAAATAACTTTCCCAGCCACAACAGGACAGCGGTAACGAGAGATTTAGCGGGATATAAATTTGAGGCCTAGTATTTAGGCGCTGGGTGACCGGTATGGATTTACTAACAGAATTGGACTTGGAAATGCACAGTAGCGTGTGTGTGAAGTTATTCTGAATGACCCTATGTGCACCTTGAATATAATATACCCTTTTAGGGATAGATTTCAAATAGCTCTGATATAGCAAAGACTACTAAATTATGAAATTGCTAAATTGGGAATTGTATTTCAACCCAGAACAAAAAATGTGCTTTGACGGACACTAAATAACTTTCCCAGCCACAACAGGACAGCGGTAACGAGAGATTTAGCGGGATATAAATTTGAGGCCTAGTATTTAGGCGCTGGGTGACCGGTATGGATTTACTAACAGAATTGGACTTGGAAATGCACAGTAGCGTGTGTGTGAAGTTATTCTGAATGACCCTATGTGCACCTTGAATATTATATACCCTTTTAGGGATAGATTTCAAATAGCTCTGATATAGCAGAAACCACTAAATTATGAAATTGCTAAATTGGGAATTGTATTTCAACCCAGGACAAAAAATGTGCTTTGACGGACACTAAATAACTTTCCCAGCCACAACAGGACAGCGGTAACGAGAGATTTAGCGGGATATAAATTTGAGGCCTAGTATTTAGGCGCTGGGTGACCGGTATGGATTTACTAACAGAATTGGACTTGGAAATGCACAGTAGCGTGTGTGTGAAGTTATTCTGAATGACCCTATGTGCACCTTGAATATTATATACCCTTTTAGGGATAGATTTCAAATAACTCTGATATAGCAGAAACCACTAAATTATGAAATTGCTAAATTGGGAATTGTATTTCAACCCAGAACAAAAAATGTGCTTTGACGGACACTAAATAACTTTCCCAGCCACAACAGGACAGCGGTAACGAGAGATTTAGCGGGATATAAATTTGAGGCCTAGTATTTAGGCGCTGGGTGACCGGTATGGATTTACTAACAGAATTGGACTTGGAAATGCACAGTAGCGTGTGTGTGAAGTTATTCTGAATGACCCTATGTGCACCTTGAATATTATATACCCTTTTAGGGATAGATTTCAAATAGCTCTGATATAGCAAAGACCACTAAATTATGAAATTGCTAAATTGGGAATTGTATTTCAACCCAGAACAAAAAATGTGCTTTGACGGACACTAAATAACTTTCCCAGCCACAACAGGACAGCGGTAACGAGAGATTTAGCGGGATATAAATTTGAGGCCTAGTATTTAGGCGCTGGGTGACCGGTATGGATTTAGTGACAGAATTAGACTGGGATATGGCCAAAAAATAACCACACTATTGCTGGTTAAATGCACTTGGTGTGACAGCTTGACCAACCACACTACTGAGGGTTAAATGCACTTGGTGACGGGCGCAGCTTGCCCCTGATGTAGTATATGGCCAAAAAATGAACAGACTATTGCTGGTTAAATGCACTTGGTGACGGGCGTAGCTTGCCCCTGATTTAGTATATGGCCAAAAAATGAACAGACTATTGCTGGTTAAATGCACTTGGTGTGATAGCTTGACCAACCTCACTACTGAGGGTTAAATGCACTTGGTGACGGGCGCAGCTTGCCCCTGATGTAGTATATGGCCAAAAAATGAACAGACTATTGCTGGTTAAATGCACTTGGTGACGGGCGCAGCTTGCCCCTGATTTAGTATATGGCCAAAAAATGAACAGACTATTGCTGGTTAAATGCACTTGGTGTGAAAGCTTGACCAACCACACTACTGAGGGTTAAATGCACTTGGTGACGGGCGCAGCTTGCCCCTGATGTAGTATATGGCCAAAAAATGAACAGACTATTGCTGGTTAAATGCACTTGGTGACGGGCGCAGCTTGCCCCTGATTTAGTATATGGCCAAAAAATGAACAGACTATTGCTGGTTAAATGCACTTGGTGTGATAGCTTGACCAACCACACTACTGAGGGTTAAATGCACTTGGTGACGGGCGCAGCTTGCCCCTGATGTAGTATATGGCCAAAAAATGAACAGACTATTGCTGGTTAAATGCACTTGGTGTCACAGCTTGACCAACCACACTACTGAGGGTTAAATGCACTTGGTGACGGGCGCAGCTTGCCCCTGATGTAGTATATGGCCAAAAAATGAACAGACTATTGCTGGTTAAATGCACTTGGTGACGGGCGCAGCTTGACCCTGATTTAGTATATGGCCAAAAAATGAACAGACTATTGCTGGTTAAATGCACTTGGTGTGATAGCTTGACCAACCACACTACTGAGGGTTAAATGCACTTGGTGACGGGCGCAGCTTGCCCCTGATGTAGTATATGGCCAAAAAATAAACAGACTATTGCTGGTTAAATGCACTTGGTGTGACAGCTTCACCCTGATGTAGGCTTTAGCCAAAAAACAACCACACCATTGAGGGTTAAATGCACTTGGTCGCAGCTTGTGCTGGCGCACCACAAGACACAAAATGGCCGCCGATCACCCCAGAAAAATGTGACTGACAAACGGTCTGGGCAGCCTAAAAACAGTGAGCAATTGAGGATCAGCAGCTCAATGATCCACAGCTGCAGATCGATCAGTTAATCAAGTCCTTTGGAGGAGTTAATCTGCCTAATCTCACCCTACTGTCGCAGCCGCAACCTCTCCCTACGCTAATCAGAGCAGAGTGACGGGCGGCGCTATGTGACTCCAGCTTAAATAGAGGCTGGGTCACATGGTGCTCTGGCCAATCACAGCCATGCCAATAGTAGGCATGGCTGTGATGGCCTCTTGGGGCAAGTAGTATGACGCTTGTTGATTGGCTGCTTTGCAGCCTTTCCAAAAGCGCCAAGAAAGCGACGAACACCGAACCCGGACTTTTACGAAAATGTCCGGGTTCGGGTCCGTGTCACGGACACCCCAAAATTCGGTACGAACCCGAACTATACAGTTCGAGTTCGCTCATCCCTAATGGAGAACTTTCAAGTAGTTTTTTTCTTTCTTAACGGGAATGCCGGTATGAAATCCCATGTCTATCAGTTCGTGGAGTCGTTTTTTAAATTCTCTAGTTGGGTCATTTTTAAGTGGTCTGTAGTACTCGGTATCTGAAAGTACTCTCAAAGATTCAACCTCATAATAGCTTGCATCCATGATAACTATACTGCCACCCTTGTCGGCCTTTTTTTTATTACTATGTCTTTATTTTTAGATTTTTACGGGCCTATGCTAGATCTGGACTCAGATTTTTGGGTTCCGCATTATAAATAATAGATTTCCTTTTATCGTTGGTTGAGGAGTCTTTCGTTTTGGCGGGTTATTTAATCAATATATAAACAAGGTATGTGTATTGCTATCTAATGTATGATGCTCCTGAGGAAGGGGTCTGTATACACCCTAAAACGCGTTGAGCTGGATATATTCAATAAAGAATTTGACCAGAAGCCAGTGTGTATGTGGCTGCCTTCAACTTCTACTAATCTACAAGCGATCCAGGCTAGGGGGGTTTGGTGTTTCCTGGTGTCTTGAGCTTATCCAGGAAACCACCCCCCTGTGAAGTGAGTAAAGCTCATATATTTTTACCATATATATATTTATATATGTTTTACCATATATATTTTTTACCCAATTATATTTTTTTTAACTTTATCTTAATTATATACTGGCTAATTAACTGATGCTTGATAATACTTCCTATTTTGACCCCCCTCCTGCAGCCCAGTGTATATTCTTCACCATATTTCTTACCATACTTGCCTATTGGTGATCACCAACTAGGGCATACAGCTAGAATTTCAGCTATCCTTTGTTAGGGGACTGGCACTTCACCATTGTTTTTCTCATCCAGGGATGTGGCGCTTTTATTTGAGATAAAAAAAAACAGCTTTGTCTTTTGGGTCCACCTTGAACCCATTTTCCATAAGTTTTCTGTTTCTAGCACATTACATGTCTTGCCATTGACAACCAGTGACCATTGCCTTCATTTGCAGTGGTGACATGAACAAGAAACCTGGACTACTACAGAATGGAACCATATCATTAGCGACCAATCCAGGTTCTGTTTGGAGACCTCATTGTGAGAGCTTCAATACTGTCTTTTTCTGTGGAGCGACACATTTCCCCAACTGCTGGTGTGATGATCTGGCGAGCCATCACTATAACAGCTTAGCCATATGTGCAGGACATCCTGAGGCCATATATGTTGCTTTTTATGGTAGGGCTTGCAGGATAAAGCTTGCTTACACACAGCAAGGGTTTCCCAGGAATTTATCTGCCAAATTGCAGTTTCGAGCTCAGTCACCAGATTTATTGTCATTCAAGCATTTAAGGGAGCAGCTGGGACAACAGCTTCAGCAGCCTATGAATATGCAGGATCTACAGGCCCAGCTGCGGCATCTGTGGGCATCTGTGGGCATATGTGCCACAGAACCTGCATGTCTCCATGCCCACCGTTCCTTATCTGGTGTCCAGGCTAGAGGTGGCCCAACAGCATACAAGAGCCTCATTTCAATTGAACAGCTTTCCCCAATAAACGTATCCTTAATCATTACATTCACACATATAAAGTTTAATTTGATTCCAACAACTACTTCTTGGAGTGTTTTTTTTTTTGTCACTGAGTGTATGTGTCACAAAATTACATGTCTGGACTCCAGCGACGATATCTCCAGTTTTGGCTTGTCGGGAAAGATGCAATTTGAAGCCACGCTCCCTGATTATTGACCTTGGCTTGCTTTGACCACTCTCTGTCTTGTATCACTGGCCCTAACATTTTCCCTGGGTGACCTTGGTGGTGTGGACGCCATGGCAGCATTAGCCACCCAGATGGAGGGTGTGGCCCAATTGGTTCTGGACTTGGCAGGAGAAGTTGCAACAGAAAGAGTCTCGTCTCCCTGTTATTTCAGGTCCGTCACTGGTAGAACCTAAATTTAAGAGGGTTTTCTGTGCTTTTAATATTGATGACTACTAGGGCAGTGCCACTTTGTCACCGCATTTTGCTGCGCCTTTTTGTCAGAGTAGGTCCCGCTCAAAGAGGCGACCTTGGCGTGGTGAGTGGGCTTATGCCTTTTGATCAAAATGTACACTAATGCCTCTGGTACAGCATGCAGTATGGGGGGCTGAGAAGCGAGTTTAGATCAAAGCATAGCACTGTGGATGTGCGATCCAGTTCTTTTTTTTCCCCCAGATAATTTTAATATTTCAACAACTCCTGATGGTGGGGTTTCCCCGTCCCAGTACCTGTCCTAATATACCCTAAAAAAACGGTAATAGGTCCCACCACGCAGGGTTTTTTAGGGTATATTAGGACAGGTACGGGGACGGAGAAACCCCACCATCAGGAGTTGTCCCCGGGCTGAGGGTAGACCAGGGTTTTTGTTAGGGACATTCTCCCCTTCCCTGGTTTACTGGTGACTCCCCCAACACTTACTGTCCACATTACCCTTCCTTCCCTGTGATAGTGGATTTGTTTGTGTTTGATATTTTATCTTTGTGTACCTCTATCTTGTATTTATTGGAGTTACCCTACAAATTTAGGTTTCGGATACTTTTTTATCTGAATAGAAATAAAGTATTGTGTTTTAAAGGGTCCTTTCTTTGCAGTATGTGATTTATATTCATATTGGGACACCACGTTATCTCTTGTGTATTAATATATATTTCCCCCTATTTTTTTCATTAAGAAAATTGCTTTACAGCAGCCACATGGTCCATGCACTCAATGGTCAGGAGGGGACCAAGAAGTGGCACCAATTATTAGTCTTAATTGTCAGTGTGAGAAATACAGGATTTTATTGTTTTAGTTTAAATATAGATAGGGACATGGAAAATAAACAATAACATCACCAAAAATTCTTTAAAGATATGTTAAACATAAAAACGCGATTTAAACAATCATTTTCTCATTACACATTTCCTTTATGGCGCTATTAACAACAATATCAGCTCCTCTACTAGCATTTGACTAGGGGTGCACCACCAATGAGGCCAGGTGAGGTGATCGCCTCAGGCAGCACCAGGTAGGGGCAAGAGGGGGACAGCAGAAGGGCCATGGGCAATAAGCGCTTTCATTGTGGCAAATGGGTTAGGTTAAGAAATTGGCATTGTAGGGGGGGGGGGCATTTTAGTTTTCGCCTCAGGCAACAGAAAGGCTAGGTGCACCCCTGCATTTCACATTTCTTTTGGGAATCTTCCTATGAGTTTAATCCACATATTTCTCCTGTTTCTGGGTCCCACTCTGTAAATCCTGCTGTGGATGCTATCTTTCACCATCTGTGCACAGTTTGGCCCCAGCCTGGAAAAAGCTCAAAGCATCCAATGTGAAGAAGCTAGCAAGAGGCGTTCTGCAGGTCCAAACTCTGTATTGAGCGATCTAGTATGGCTTTCTACAAAACATTTACATGTCAGATTGCCATCTGGTAAGCTTGCGCCTTAGTTTATTGGACGATATAAAATTTTGTCTGTAATTAATCCAGTACAGTTTTGTCTTCAGCTGCCTGCATCATTCAGAATTCATGATGTCTTTCATAAGTCCTTGCTTAAAAGATACATTCCTCCTGCAATTGCTCCACCTAAACCACCTGATCCAATAGTTATTCTGAATGATATTGAGTACAAGGTGGAGAGAATTCTTGACTCCCGAAAGTTGAATGTTCAATCCAGTTCTTAATCCATTGGATGGGGAATGGTCCTGATGAAAGAACATAGGTGCTGGCTCGGTCCATGGTCCTCGTTTTATTAGGAGGTTTCATGCTAAATTTCCATTTAAGCCTGCTCCCCAGGTTGAGGGTCCGGTGGCCCTTTGTAAGAGAGGGGGTAATTTCACAGTCTTACTCGTCTGGGCTCCAGCGACGAGATCTCCAGCTTCGGCGTGCTGGAGAAAAACTAGCAGTGCTTAATTATATAGCTGTTCTGTTCCTGTGTGCTGTCTCTGACTAATGGAGCACTGAGTTGTGGACCTAACAGGTTCTGATCCTGGGACTCTGCGCTCTTTAAACCCCTTCCTGGCCATACACCTTTGCCAGTGATAGCTTCAGACTCCCTATCTGTGCTCCTAGTTCTGGTTCTGTGTACGTGTGGATTCCTATTATTGTTATTGACCCCAGCTTGCCTTTGACGACTCTCTGTCTCGTGTTTTGGTACTGTTCTTCTCGTCTGGTTCTGACTTTGGCTTGGCTTTATGATTATCCTCTGTCTTGTTATTTTGTACTGTTTTGTCCTTCTAGTTCTTACCCATTCCAGTACGACTCAGTCTCTGTGTTGTTGTGTATGTGTGTACAGTATATTGCACTGTAGTAGAGTAGGGAACGTCAACTAGTTGCGGACTTGCCTCCTAGGGATTGCACTGCAAGTAGGCAAAAAAAGCGGGCGAGGTTCCAGTTAGGGCTCACTGTCCATGTGTACCTGCCTACAGTGGTAACAGTATGTTATTAACATAAAATCTTAATAAATGAGCCAAGCATCGATGATTAGCAGTGTAGACAATCAACAAGCAATAGTACAATTTTTAACACTCCGTAGACAATGTAAGCAATACCTAGTACATGACATCTTATAAAAATGCTTATTGTTCTTCAACCGTCCACATTGTAAGGTTTCAGTTACTCAGATGTAGGAAGGTCATTAAAACACAGCTCTTCAAATGCAACATAACCAGTTTAAACAAGGTAAGATGCTCAATAAAAACATAAATTAAGTAGGGAATTTAATTTAAAATGTGTCAAATAGGATAGATAGTCTTCATTTAATTTTAAAATCTGGCACAACAGCTTTCTATCTCTACATAAAGCCCCCTCCTCTATATTTCTATATACAGGCAATCTTAGATTTCCAATCTAGGGCTCGCTTTAGCGTGATTAGCATATAAATGTAAAGAAACAAACTCAGTGAGAACAGATTAAAACAGTGCCTCTCTGTCAGGTGAAAGGACTCATCAACACATTTGTTATGTCAAAGGAAATAGGGTGTCTATTTTAATGAGAACTATAAAGAAAAGTTTGATTTTGACTATTAATGTTTCAATGGTGTTATCATTACATGAGAATATTGCTTGTTTTGCCTGTTTGTTATGATCTCTTTTATTCTTACAATACAAAGCACATAATAATTTTACAAGATGAAAGGAAATGCTCAATTTTAAGCAACCAAGTATTTCATTAGATATCACTTAGTAAAATAACCTCCTGAAATCCAAATGCATTGTGAATGTGCCGATCAGATGAGATGCATGACTATAAGCAAGTAGCTTTGGAATATGTACAGAGTTCTGTTTTCTCTCTAAGCACACACATGTTCACACATTACGCAGATTTTTTTTATACAGTATTGAGAGGTTCTGTCTGTTTTGGCTTTGTTACATCACATTGTACCATCTGGCTTTTTAAAACACGGATGCTCAAATCAGCATATTTTTACGCATTAAGTGGCGTATAATTATTATATTATAGCTTGAAATAAAAGTCTTGATATAAAGCAATGAGGATATTTTTAAACTCATGATCGCTCTAAGATGAGAGATTTAAAAGGAAATTGTCGTTTTATTTCAAGTAATATAAAGAATAATTTACTGGTCGAGGCTGGTCTGTCAGTGGATGTCACTCTACTTTAAAGCTCAGTAAACTAAATATAGATACCAATTGGTCTTTTATTTTTCTTGGTTCTTCCTTGTCCTTCTTTATTCTTCTTTTATTTAACATGTAAAAATAAAACAAAAATATCATATTTCAATAAGCAACTATACTGGAAATATGAAGTAAACACAATAATTTAGTGAATTTGGTAGGGAAGAGAAATGGGGATCAAAAGGCATTAATGTTAAGCCTTCAGCTATTTGCAACAAATAAACAAAATTACAGATATAGAGCACACTCTGGCCTGGTGGGCACATTCCATCATGCAAAGTAGTGCTCCAGCCACTCCTACTTTCCATGTTCCTCTAATGCCTTGAATAATGCAGGCTGCACCTGCTGGGGAGTTATATGTATGGGGTCAGCACATGTCACTGAGTGCAATGATGTTTCCTCTAATGGTATACTGGCATAGTGAATGTTTAGGAAAAGTTTTCCAGAGTAAAAAGTACATAAAAATTAAATATAAAATGTATGGGGCAGTGAGTAGACAACAATTGTAATAAATAACATTGATTTTAATAGTAACTTTAATGTTAACTTGACTTTTTTACACTAACGGCCCCTGAAGCAATTTTCTGTGGTCTGTGATACCTCAATAAAAGGGGGATCATTCTTACTGTGGAAGTGCTTATTAGTACAGGAGAGGATACCCAGGGAGTGGTGAGTATGGCACAGCTGGTGCCACACTGGTATTACTTGACACTCCCTGGTGTTCTTCAGCCGATGCAATATACAGTGCTTTGAAAAAAGTATTCATACCCCTTGAACTTTTCCACGTTTTTCATGTTACACCCACAAACTTGAATGCCTTTTATTGGGATTTTATATACATACACAAAGTAGCAATGATGTGTAGTGAAAAGAAAATTATTTTTAATAAATAGAAATCTGGAAAGTGTATCTGAATAGTGATCATTTGTATTCAGCCCCCCTTAGTCAATACTTTGTAGGACCACCTGTCACAGGATGTCGGGGACGCGCGGCCTTCCGCTTGCGCCGCTGACGTCCTGTTCCTCTCTGGCAGCTACAGGAGGCACCCTCTGTGCAGAGCGGGGAGCTGCTCGGCGTCTCCACTGCATGGCAACGGAGGGCGGAGCGCACTCGGCCGCACGCTTCTTCTATGTGCGGCCGGCGTCCTCTGTTCCCAGGATACCTAAGTGGGCTGAGCGCCGAGCTGGACACTCGACACTCAGCTATCAGTCCTGGGACAGATCATGTGGCGCAGGCCACGTCACATGACCTTAGCCCTTCAGTATATAAACAAGCAACCTTCTGGCCACAGTTGCCTGTGATATTGTTTATATAGGCTCTTAATACTCTGCTCCATTGTTCTTGAATTTGACTGATGGCTAGTTTTTAGGGATGAGCGAACTCGAACTGTATAGTTCGGGTTCGTACCGAATTTTGGGGTGTCCGTGACACGGACCCGAACCCGGACATTTTCGTAAAAGTCCGGGTTCGGGTTCGGTGTTCGTCGCTTTCTTGGCGCTTTTGTGACGCTTTCTTGGCGCTTTTTGAAAGGCTGCAAAGCAGCCAATCAACAAGCGTCATACTACTTGCCCCAAGAGGCCATCACAGCCATGCCTACTATTGGCATGGCTGTGATTGGCCAGAGCACCATGTGACCCAGCCTCTATTTAAGCTGGAGTCACATAGCGCCGCCCGTCACTCTGCTCTGATTAGCGTAGGGAGAGGTTGCGGCTGCGACAGTAGGGCGAGATTAGGCAGATTAACTCCTCCAAAGGACTTGATTAACTGATCGATCTGCAGCTGTGGATCATTGAGCTGCTGATCCTCAATTGCTCACTGTTTTTAGGCTGCCCAGACCGTTTGTCAGTCACATTTTTCTGGGGTGATCGGCGGCCATTTTGTGTCTTGTGGTGCGCCAGCACAAGCTGCGACCAAGTGCATTTAACCCTCAATGGTGTGGTTGTTTTTTGGCTAAAGCCTACATCAGGGTGAAGCTGTCACACCAAGTGCATTTAACCAGCAATAGTCTGTTCATTTTTTGGCCATATACAAAATCAGGGGCAAGCTGCGCCTGTCACCAAGTGCATTTAACCCTCAATGGTGTGGTTGTTTTTTGGCTAAAGCCTACATCAGGGTGAAGCTGTCACACCAAGTGCATTTAACCAGCAATAGTCTGTTCATTTTTTGGCCATATACAAAATCAGGGGCAAGCTGCGCCTGTCACCAAGTGCATTTAACCCTCAATGGTGTGGTTGTTTTTTGGCTAAAGCCTACATCAGGGTGAAGCTGTCACACCAAGTGCATTTAACCAGCAATAGTCTGTTCATTTTTTGGCCATATACAAAATCAGGGGCAAGCTGCGCCTGTCACCAAGTGCATTTAACCCTCAATGGTGTGGTTGTTTTTTGGCTAAAGCCTACATCAGGGTGAAGCTGTCACACCAAGTGCATTTAACCAGCAATAGTCTGTTCATTTTTTGGCCATATACTACATCAGGGGCAAGCTGCGCCCGTCACCAAGTGCATTTAACCCTCAGTAGTGTGGTTGGTCAAGCTGTGACACCAAGTGCATTTAACCAGCAATAGTCTGTTCATTTTTTGGCCATATACTACATCAGGGGCAAGCTGCGCCCGTCACCAAGTGCATTTAACCAGCAATAGTGTGGTTATTTTTTGGCCATATCCCAGTCTAATTCTGTCACTAAATCCATACCGGTCACCCAGCGCCTAAATACTAGGCCTCAAATTTATATCCCGCTAAATCTCTCGTTACCGCTGTCCTGTTGTAGCTGGGAAAGTTATTTAGTGTCCGTCAAAGCACATTTTTTGTTCTGGGTTGAAGTACAATTCCCAATTTAGCAATTTCATAATTTAGTGGTTTCTGCTATATCAGAGCTATTTGAAATCTATCCCTAAAAGGGTATATAATATTCAAGGTGCACATTGGGTCATTCAGAATAACTTCACACACACCCGCTACTGTGTATTTTCAAGTCTAATTCTGTCACTAAACCCATACCTGTCACCCAGCGCCTAAATACTAGGCCTCAAATTTATATCCTGCTAAATCTCTCGTTACCGCTGTCCTGTTGTAGCTGGGAAAGTTATTTAGTGTCCGTCAAAGCACATTTTTTGTTCTGGGTTGAAGTACAATTCCCAATTTAGCAATTTCATAATTTAGTGGTTTCTGCTATATCAGAGCTATTTGAAATCTATCCCTAAAAGGGTATATAATATTCAAGGTGCACATTGGGTCATTCAGAATAACTTCACACACACCCGCTACTGTGTATTTTCAAGTCTAATTCTGTCACTAAACCCATACCTGTCACCCAGCGCCTAAATACTAGGCCTCAAATTTATATCCTGCTAAATCTCTCGTTACCGCTGTCCTGTTGTAGCTGGGAAAGTTATTTAGTGTCCGTCAAAGCACATTTTTTGTTCTGGGTTGAAATACAATTCCCAATTTAGCAATTTCATAATTTAGTGGTTTCTGCTATATCAGAGCTATTTGAAATCTATCCCTAAAAGGGTAGATCATATTGAAGGTGCACATAGGGTCATTCAGAATAACTTCACACACACCCGCTACTGTGTATTTCCAAGTCTAATTCTGTCACTAAACCCATACCTGTCACCCAGCGCCTAAATACTAGGCCTCAAATTTATATCCCGCTAAATCTCTCGTTACCGCTGTCCTGTTGTAGCTGGGAAAGTTATTTAGTGTCCGTCAAAGCACATTTTTTGTTCTGGGTTGAAGTACAATTCCCAATTTAGCAATTTCATAATTTAGTGGTTTCTGCTATATCAGAGCTATTTGAAATCTATCCCTAAAAGGGTATATAATATTCAAGGTGCACATTGGGTCATTCAGAATAACTTCACACACACCCGCTACTGTGTATTTCCAAGTCTAATTCTGTCACTAAACCCATACCTGTCACCCAGCGCCTAAATACTAGGCCTCAAATTTATATCCTGCTAAATCTCTCGTTACCGCTGTACTGTTGTTGCTTGGAAAGATATTTAGTGTCCGTCAAAGCACATTTTTTGTTCTGGGTTGAAGTACAATTCCCAATTTAGCAATTTCATAATTTAGTGGTTTCTGCTATATCAGAGCTATTTGAAATCTATCCCTAAAAGGGTATATAATATTCAAGGTGCACATTGGGTCATTCAGAATAACTTCACACACACCCGCTACTGTGTATTTTCAAGTCTAATTCTGTCACTAAACCCATACCTGTCACCCAGCGCCTAAATACTAGGCCTCAAATTTATATCCTGCTAAATCTCTCGTTACCGCTGTCCTGTTGTAGCTGGGAAAGTTATTTAGTGTCCGTCAAAGCACATTTTTTCTTCTGGGTTGAAATACAATTCCCAATTTAGCAATTTCATAATTTAGTGGTTTCTGCTATATCAGAGCTATTTGAAATCTATCCCTAAAAGGGTAGATCATATTGAAGGTGCACATAGGGTCATTCAGAATAACTTCACACACACCCGCTACTGTGTATTTCCAAGTCTAATTCTGTCACTAAACCCATACCTGTCACCCAGCGCCTAAATACTAGGCCTCAAATTTATATCCCGCTAAATCTCTCGTTACCGCTGTCCTGTTGTAGCTGGGAAAGTTATTTAGTGTCCGTCAAAGCACATTTTTTGTTCTGGGTTGAAGTACAATTCCCAATTTAGCAATTTCATAATTTAGTGGTTTCTGCTATATCAGAGCTATTTGAAATCTATCCCTAAAAGGGTATATAATATTCAAGGTGCACATTGGGTCATTCAGAATAACTTCACACACACCCGCTACTGTGTATTTCCAAGTCTAATTCTGTCACTAAACCCATACCTGTCACCCAGCGCCTAAATACTAGGCCTCAAATTTATATCCTGCTAAATCTCTCGTTACCGCTGTACTGTTGTTGCTTGGAAAGATATTTAGTGTCCGTCAAAGCACATTTTTTGTTCTGGGTTGAAGTACAATTCCCAATTTAGCAATTTCATAATTTAGTGGTTTCTGCTATATCAGAGCTATTTGAAATCTATCCCTAAAAGGGTATATAATATTCAAGGTGCACATTGGGTCATTCAGAATAACTTCACACACACCCGCTACTGTGTATTTTCAAGTCTAATTCTGTCACTAAACCCATACCTGTCACCCAGCGCCTAAATACTAGGCCTCAAATTTATATCCTGCTAAATCTCTCGTTACCGCTGTACTGTTGTTGCTGGGCAAGATATTTAGTGTCCGTCAAAGCACATTTTTTGTTCTGGGTTGAAATACAATTCCCAATTTAGCAATTTCATAATTTAGTGGTTTCTGCTATATCAGAGCTATTTGAAATCTATCCCTAAAAGGGTATATAATATTCAAGGTGCACATTGGGTCATTCAGAATAACTTCACACACACCCGCTACTGTGTATTTCCAAGTCTAATTCTGTCACTAAACCCATACCTGTCACCCAGCGCCTAAATACTAGGCCTCAAATTTATATCCTGCTAAATCTCTCGTTACCGCTGTACTGTTGTTGCTGGGCAAGATATTTAGTGTCCGTCAAAGCACATTTTTTGTTCTGGGTTGAAATACAATTCCCAATTTAGCAATTTCATAATTTAGTGGTTTCTGCTATATCAGAGCTATTTGAAATCTATCCCTAAAAGGGTATATAATATTCAAGGTGCACATTGGGTCATTCAGAATAACTTCACACACACCCGCTACTGTGTATTTCCAAGTCTAATTCTGTCACTAAACCCATACCTGTCACCCAGCGCCTAAATACTAGGCCTCAAATTTATATCCTGCTAAATCTCTCGTTACCGCTGTACTGTTGTTGCTGGGCAAGATATTTAGTGTCCGTCAAAGCACATTTTTTGTTCTGGGTTGAAATACAATTCCCAATTTAGCAATTTCATAATTTAGTGGTTTCTGCTTTATCAGAGCTATTTGAAATCTATCCCTAAAAGGGTATATAATATTCAAGGTGCACATTGGGTCATTCAGAATAACTTCACACACACCCGCTACTGTGTATTTCCAAGTCTAATTCTGTCACTAAACCCATACCTGTCACCCAGCGCCTAAATACTAGGCCTCAAATTTATATCCCGCTAAATCTCTCGTTACCGCTGTCCTGTTGTAGCTGGGAAAGTTATTTAGTGTCCGTCAAAGCACATTTTTTGTTCTGGGTTGAAGTACAATTCCCAATTTAGCAATTTCATAATTTAGTGGTTTCTGCTATATCAGAGCTATTTGAAATCTATCCCTAAAAGGGTATATAATATTCAAGGTGCACATTGGGTCATTCAGAATAACTTCACACACACCCGCTACTGTGTATTTCCAAGTCTAATTCTGTCACTAAACCCATACCTGTCACCCAGCGCCTAAATACTAGGCCTCAAATTTATATCCTGCTAAATCTCTCGTTACCGCTGTACTGTTGTTGCTTGGAAAGATATTTAGTGTCCGTCAAAGCACATTTTTTGTTCTGGGTTGAAGTACAATTCCCAATTTAGCAATTTCATAATTTAGTGGTTTCTGCTATATCAGAGCTATTTGAAATCTATCCCTAAAAGGGTATATAATATTCAAGGTGCACATTGGGTCATTCAGAATAACTTCACACACACCCGCTACTGTGTATTTTCAAGTCTAATTCTGTCACTAAACCCATACCTGTCACCCAGCGCCTAAATACTAGGCCTCAAATTTATATCCTGCTAAATCTCTCGTTACCGCTGTACTGTTGTTGCTGGGCAAGATATTTAGTGTCCGTCAAAGCACATTTTTTGTTCTGGGTTGAAATACAATTCCCAATTTAGCAATTTCATAATTTAGTGGTTCCTGCTATATCAGAGCTATTTGAAATCTATCCCAAAAAGGGTATATAATATTCAAGGTGCACATAGGGTCATTCAGAATAACTTCACACACACGCTTCTGTGCATTTCCAAGTCTAATTCTGTCACTAAATCCATACCGGTCACCCAGCGCCTAAATACTAGGCCTCAAATTTATATCCCGCTGAATTTGAATACAATACATTGGGCCAAATAATATATTTGTTGTTGTGGTGAACCATAACAATGAGAAAAACATCTAGTAAGGGACGCGGACGTGGACATGGTCGTGGTGGTGTTAGTGGACCCTCTGGTGCTGGGAGAGGACGTGGCCGTTCTGCCACATCCACACGTCCTAGTGTACCAACTACCTCAGGTCCCAGTAGCCGCCAGAATTTACAGCGATATATGGTGGGGCCCAATGCCGTTCTAAGGATGGTAAGGCCTGAGCAGGTACAGGCATTAGTCAATTGGGTGGCCGACAGTGGATCCAGCACGTTCACATTATCTCCCACCCAGTCTTCTGCAGAAAGCGCACAGATGGCGCCTGAAAACCAACCCCATCAGTCTGTCACATCACCCCCATGCATACCAGGGAAACTGTCTCAGCCTCAAGTTATGCAGCAGTCTCTTATGCTGTTTGAAGACTCCGCTGGCAGGGTTTCCCAAGGGCATCCACCTAGCCCTTCCCCAGCGGTGAAAGACATAGAATGCACTGACGCACAACCACTTATGTTTCCTGATGATGAGGACATGGGAATACCACCTCAGCATGTCTCTGATGATGACGAAACACAGGTGCCAACTGCTGCGTC
Organism: Bufo gargarizans; assembly: GCF_014858855.1. Taxonomy (NCBI): domain Eukaryota; kingdom Metazoa; phylum Chordata; class Amphibia; order Anura; family Bufonidae; genus Bufo; species Bufo gargarizans. Next base: position 98,096,188 of record NC_058084.1, read on the forward strand.
TTTCTGCAGTGTGCAGACTGAACAGGAGGTCAGGGATCAAGACTGGGTGGAAGACGATGCAGGGGACGATGAGGTCCTAGACCCCACATGGAATGAAGGTCGTGCCACTGACTTTCACAGTTCGGAGGAAGAGGCAGTGGTGAGACCGAGCCAACAGCGTAGCAAAAGAGGGAGCAGTGGGCAAAAGCAGAACACCCGCCGCCAAGAGACTCCGCCTGCTACTGACCGCCGCCATCTGGGACCGAGCACCCCAAAGGCAGCTTCAAGGAGTTCCCTGGCATGGCACTTCTTCAAACAATGTGCTGATGACAAGACCCGAGTGGTTTGCACGCTGTGCCATCAGAGCCTGAAGCGAGGCATTAACGTTCTGAACCTGAGCACAACCTGCATGACCAGGCACCTGCATGCAAAGCATGAACTGCAGTGGAGTAAACACCTTAAAACCAAGGAAGTCACTCAGGCTCCCCCTGCTACCTCTTCTGCTGCTGCCGCCTCGGCCTATTCTGCTGCTGCCGCCTCGGCCTCTTCCTCCGCCTCTGGAGGAACGTTGGCACCTGCCGCCCAGCAAACAGGGGATGTACCACCAACACCACCACCACCACCTCCGTCACCAAGCGTCTCAACCATGTCACACGCCAGCGTTCAGCTCTCCATCTCACAAACATTTGATAGAAAGCGTAAATTCCCACCTAGCCACCCTCGATCCCTGGCCCTGAATGCCAGCATTTCTAAACTACTGGCCTATGAAATGCTGTCATTTAGGCTGGTGGACACAGACAGCTTCAAACAGCTCATGTCGCTTGCTGTCCCACAGTATGTTGTTCCCAGCCGGCACTACTTCTCCAAGAGAGCCGTGCCTTCCCTGCACAACCAAGTATCCGATAAAATCAAGTGTGCACTGCGCAACGCCATCTGTAGCAAGGTCCACCTAACCACAGATACGTGGACCAGTAAGCACGGCCAGGGACGCTATATCTCCCTAACTGCACACTGGGTAAATGTAGTGGCAGCTGGGCCCCAGGCGGAGAGCTGTTTGGCGCACGTCCTTCCGCCGCCAAGGATCGCAGGGCAACATTCTTTGCCTCCTGTTGCCACCTCCTCCTTCTCGGCTTCCTCCTCCTCTTCTTCCACCTGCTCATCCAGTCAGCCACACACCTTCACCACCAACTTCAGCACAGCCCGGGGTAAACGTCAGCAGGCCATTCTGAAACTCATATGTTTGGGGGACAGGCCCCACACCGCACAGGAGTTGTGGCGGGGTATTGAACAACAGACCGACGAGTGGTTGCTGCCGGTGAGCCTCAAGCCCGGCCTGGTGGTGTGTGATAATGGGCGAAATCTCGTTGCAGCTCTGGGACTAGCCAATTTGACGCACATCCCTTGCTTGGCGCATGTGCTGAATTTGGTGGTGCAGAAGTTCATTCACAACTACCCCGACATGTCAGAGCTGCTGCATAAAGTGCGGGCCGTCTGTTCGCGCTTCCGGCGTTCACATCCTGCCGCTGCTCGCCTGTCTGCGCTACAGCGTAACTTCGGCCTTCCCGCTCACCGCCTCATATGCGACGTGCCCACCAGGTGGAACTCCACCTTGCACATGCTGGACAGACTGTGCGAGCAGCAGCAGGCCATAGTGGAGTTTCAGCTGCAGCACGCACGGGTCAGTCGCACTACAGAACAGCACCACTTCACCACCAATGACTGGGCCTCCATGCGAGACCTGTGTGCCCTGTTGCGCTGTTTCGAGTACTCCACCAACATGGCCAGTGGCGATGACACCGTTATCAGCGTTACAATACCACTTCTATGTCTCCTTGAGAAAACACTTAGGGCGATGATGGAAGAGGAGGTGGCCCAGGAGGAGGAGGAGGAGGAGGAGGAAGAGGGGTCATTTTTAGCACTTTCAGGCCAGTCTCTTCGAAGTGACTCAGAGGGAGGTTTTTGGCAACAGCAGAGGCCAGGTACAAATGTGGCCAGCCAGGGCCCACTACTGGAGGACGAGGAGGACGAGGATGAGGAGGAGGTGGAGGAGGATGAGGATGAAGCATGGTCACAGCGGGGTGGCACCCAACGCAGCTCGGGTCCATCACTGGTGCGTGGCTGGGGGGAAAGGCAGGACGATGACGATACGCCTCCCACAGAGGACAGCTTGTCCTTACCCCTGGGCAGCCTGGCACACATGAGCGACTACATGCTGCAGTGCCTGCGCAACGACAGCAGAGTTGCCCACATTTTAACCTGTGCGGACTACTGGGTTGCCACCCTGCTGGATCCACGCTACAAAGACAATGTGCCCACCTTACTTCCTGCACTGGAGCGTGATAGGAAGATGCGCGAGTACAAGCGCACGTTGGTAGACGCGCTACTGAGAGCATTCCCAAATGTCACAGGGGAACAAGTGGAAGCCCAAGGCCAAGGCAGAGGAGGAGCAAGAGGTCGCCAAGGCAGCTGTGTCACGGCCAGCTCCTCTGAGGGCAGGGTTAGCATGGCAGAGATGTGGAAAACTTTTGTCAACACGCCACAGCTAACTGCACCACCACCTGATACGCAACGTGTTAGCAGGAGGCAACATTTCACTAACATGGTGGAACAGTACGTGTGCACACCCCTCCACGTACTGACTGATGGTTCGGCCCCATTCAACTTCTGGGTCTCTAAATTGTCCACGTGGCCAGAGCTAGCCTTTTATGCCTTGGAGGTGCTGGCCTGCCCGGCAGCCAGCGTTTTGTCTGAACGTGTATTCAGCACGGCAGGGGGCGTCATTACAGACAAACGCAGCCGCCTGTCTACAGCCAATGTGGACAAGCTGACGTTCATAAAAATGAACCAGGCATGGATCCCACAGGACCTGTCCGTCCCTTGTCCAGATTAGACATTAACTACCTCCCCATAACCATATATTATTGGACTCCAGGGCACTTCCTCATTCAATCCTATTTTTATTTTCATTTTACCATTATATTGCAAGGCTACCCAAAGTTGAATGAACCTCTCCTCTGCCTGTGTGCTAGGCCTAAATATATGCCAATGGATTGTTGCAGTGGTGGCTGACGTGAAGCCTCATTCTCTGCTATGACATGCAGACTGATTCTCTGGTGACATGAAGCCAGATTGTCTGTTACGGGACCTCTCTCCTCTGCCTGGGTGCTGGGCCTGAATTTATGACAATGGACTGTTGCAGTTGTGGGTGACGTGAAGCCTGATTCTCTGCTATGACATGCAGACTGATTCTCTGGTGACATGAAGCCAGATCCTCTGTTACGGGACCTCTCTCCTCTGCCTGGGTGCTGGGCCTAAATTTATGAAAATGGACTGTTGCAGTGGTGGGTGACGTGAAGCCTCATTCTCTGCTATGACATGCAGACTGATTCTCTGCTGACATGAAGCCAGATCGTCTGTTACGGGACCTCTCTCCTCTGCCTGGGTGCTGGGCCTAAATTTATGAAAATGGACTCTTACAGTGGTGGGTGACGTGAAGCCTGATTCTCTGCTATGACATGAAGACTGATTCTCTGCTGACATGAAGCCAGATCCTCTGTTACGGGACCTCTCTCCTCTGCCTGGGTGCTGGGCCTAAATATCTGACAATGGACTGTTGCATTGGTGGCTGACGTGAAGCCTGATTCTCTGCTATGATATGAAGACTGATTCTCTGCTGACATGAAGCCAGATTGTCTGTTACGGGACCTCTCTCCTCTGCCTGTGTGCTAGGCCTAAATATATGCCAATGGATTGTTGCAGTGGTGGCTGACGTGAAGCCTGATTCTCTGCTATGACATGCAGACTGATTCTCTGGTGACATGAAGCCAGATCCTCTGTTACGGGACCTCTCTCCTCTGCCTGGGTGCTGGGCCTAAATTTATGAAAATGGACTGTTGCAGTGGTGGGTGACGTGAAGCCTGATTCTCTGCTATGACATGCAGACTGATTCTCTGGTGACATGAAGCCAGATCCTCTGTTACGGGACCTCTCTCCTCTGCCTGGGTGCTGGGCCTAAATATCTGACAATGGACTGTTGCATTGGTGGCTGACGTGAAGCCTGATTCTCTGCTATGACATGCAGACTAATTCTCTGCTGACATGAAGCCAGATTGTCTGTTACGGGACCTCTCTCCTCTGCCTGGGTGCTGGGCCTAAATTTATGAAAATGGACTGTTGCAGTGGTGGGTGACGTGAAGCCTGATTCTCTGCTATGACATGAAGACTGATTCTCTCCTGACATGAAGCCAGATTGTCTGTTACGGGACCTCTCTCCTCTGCCTGGGTGCTGGGCCTAAATTTATGAAAATGGACTGTTACAGTGGTGGGTGACGTGAAGCCTGATTCTCTGCTATGATATGAAGACTGATTCTCTGCTGACATGAAGCCAGATTGTCTGTTACGGGACCTCTCTCCTCTGCCTGGGTGCTGGGCCTAAATTTATGAAAATGGACTCTTACAGTGGTGGGTGACGTGAAGCCTGATTCTCTGCTATGACATGAAGACTGATTCTCTGCTGACATGAAGCCAGATCCTCTGTTACGGGACCTCTCTCCTCTGCCTGGGTGCTGGGCCTAAATATCTGACAATGGACTGTTGCATTGGTGGCTGACGTGAAGCCTGATTCTCTGCTATGATATGAAGACTGATTCTCTGCTGACATGAAGCCAGATTGTCTGTTACGGGACCTCTCTCCTCTGCCTGGGTGCTGGGCCTAAATTTATGAAAATGGACTCTTACAGTGGTGGGTGACGTGAAGCCTGATTCTCTGCTATGACATGAAGACTGATTCTCTGCTGACATGAAGCCAGATCCTCTGTTACGGGACCTCTCTCCTCTGCCTGGGTGCTGGGCCTAAATATCTGACAATGGACTGTTGCATTGGTGGCTGACGTGAAGCCTGATTCTCTGCTATGATATGAAGACTGATTCTCTGCTGACATGAAGCCAGATTGTCTGTTACGGGACCTCTCTCCTCTGCCTGTGTGCTAGGCCTAAATATATGCCAATGGATTGTTGAAGTGGTGGCTGACGTGAAGCCTGATTCTCTGCTATGACATGCAGACTGATTCTCTGGTGACATGAAGCCAGATCCTCTGTTACGGGACCTCTCTCCTCTGCCTGGGTGCTGGGCCTAAATTTATGAAAATGGACTGTTGCAGTGGTGGGTGACGTGAAGCCTGATTCTCTGCTATGACATGAAGACTGATTCTCTGCTGACATGAAGCCAGATCCTCTGTTACGGGACCTCTCTCCTCTGCCTGGGTGCTGGGCCTAAATATCTGACAATGGACTGTTGCATTGGTGGCTGACGTGAAGCCTGATTCTCTGCTATGATATGAAGACTGATTCTCTGCTGACATGAAGCCAGATTGTCTGTTACGGGACCTCTCTCCTCTGCCTGTGTGCTAGGCCTAAATATATGCCAATGGATTGTTGCAGTGGTGGCTGACGTGAAGCCTGATTCTCTGCTATGACATGCAGACTGATTCTCTGGTGACATGAAGCCAGATCCTCTGTTACGGGACCTCTCTCCTCTGCCTGGGTGCTGGGCCTAAATTTATGAAAATGGACTGTTGCAGTGGTGGGTGACGTGAAGCCTGATTCTCTGCTATGACATGCAGACTGATTCTCTGGTGACATGAAGCCAGATCCTCTGTTACGGGACCTCTCTCCTCTGCCTGGGTGCTGGGCCTAAATTTATGAAAATGGACTGTTGCAGTGGTGGGTGACGTGAAGCCTCATTCTCTGCTATGACATGCAGACTGATTCTCTGCTGACATGAAGCCAGATTGTCTGTTACGGGACCTCTCTCCTCTGCCTGGGTGCTGGGCCTGAATTTATGACAATGGACTGTTGCAGTGGTGGCTGACGTGAAGCCTGATTCTCTGCTATGATATGAAGACTGATTCTCTGCTGACATGAAGCCAGATTGTCTGTTACGGGACCTCTCTCCTCTGCCTGGGTGCCGGGGCCTAAATATCTGAGAATGGACTGTTCCAGTGGTGGGTAACGGGAAGCCAGATTCTCTGCTATGATATGAAGACTGATTCTCTGCTGACATGAAGCCAGATTGTCTGTTACGGGACCTCTCTCCTCTGCCTGGGTGCTGGGCCTAAATTTATGAAAATGGACTATTACAGTGGTGGGTGACGTGAAGCCTGATTCTCTGCTATGACATGAAGACTGATTCTCTGCTGACATGAAGCCAGATTGTCTGTTACGGGACCTCTCTCCTCTGCCTGGGTGCCGGGGCCTAAATATCTGAGAATGGACTGTTCCAGTGGTGGGTGACGGGAAGCCAGATTCTCTGCTATGGAACCTCTCTCCAATTGATTTTGGTTAATTTTTATTTATTTAATTTTTATTTTAATTAATTTCCCTATCCACATTTGTTTGCAGGGGATTTACCTACATGTTGCTGCCTTTTGCAGCCCTCTAGCCCTTTCCTGGGCTGTTTTACAGCCGTTTTAGTGCCGAAAAGTTCGGGTCCCCATTGACTTCAATGGGGTTCGGGTTCGGGACGAAGTTCGGATCGGGTTCGGATCCCGAACCCGAACATTTCCGGGATGTTCGGCCGAACTTCTCGAACCCGAACATCCAGGTGTTCGCTCAACTCTACTAGTTTTTTACCACGCTCCTGCTTCTCCCTTGTACTCTGAGGCGACCTCCAGGTTTGACCTCTGGCTTGTTATCGGTATTGTCTTTGCATCTCCCTCGTAGTTTGACGTGTGTCACGGCTGTTTGAGGGTAACAAGAGCAAACACAGTGAAAAGAGCTACTGACCGGACCCAAACTAGGGAAGATAAGGGGTGACCCCTGTCAGACCCTCAAAGCTCTCCCTATGCTGCTAAAGCACATGCCTGGATCCAAATGGTGGAAGGAGGCATGCCCGCGTACCTCAGACTGATGGCCACTGTAACCCCTACAATAGTGGAAGGGGCACGGCCACCGGTGCCCTACTCAGTATATGGAGGGAACCGTGGCCACCTCAGATCCAGTTAGAAAATAACCAGGTAAACAACAATATCTGCACACTTAGCTGAAGGAGATGCAGCCGCAGAGAAGACGGATCCAAGGACAGCTGGCAATATCCGGAGTGCTTGCTGCAGCAGAAACCAGGTCCAGTGAACTGATAGCTTACAAGTGAAGTTACTCAAGCCAGAGCTACAACTGAAATGAGAAATATAATCCACGCCCTGCAACAGGAGGAGGGGTGATTTAAAGGCAGGAAAATCAACTGCAGGAGAAACAGCTGAGAGTAAAGACCTCATCACAGGGGCGGAGAAACAGAACAGTGAGAACACCTCCAAGCTCTAAGTGACATCATCGCAGGGGTGGAGACACAGAGCTGTGAGAACTTCTCAAAGCTCTGGTAGTGACAACGTGACCTCTCATTGTGACCTTTTCTAGTTTGTTGACCCTTCTCGACTGCTTTACGCTCCTGTCGCCGTCCGTTGCCGGTCTCTGCTTTCCTCTGTCCCTCCCGCACTTACTCAAGTTAGGGATTGCCACCCAGTTGCGCTTCGTCGCCTAGGGAAGGTAAGTGCAAGTAGGCAGGGACAGGTCGTGGGTGGCAAACTAGTGGGTGCACGCTCTCCCTCTCTCATTCCGGGGTGGCATGACACCACCTTTCAGCTTTTATACCAAGGCATCAAGCATAACTCCTCACCACTTATTAACACTTGGCTGCAAGTCAGTCGACACCAATTAGCATCTGCCTGAACATCAGGCAGTGTAAAGTGCCTTAAGATTTTTTGTGGCATATCAAAAGGATATGCCATTCTGTCTAAAAGGTCGGGTCCAACATCTGGTACCCTCACCTGCTGGAAAACAGGGCTGCTGTGACCCTTACTTGACAATTCAAAGCAGCCATCAGTAAAATCATTGAAAAGGTGGTACTGCTTGTGCATGTCTGTACATTGATGTATGTGGGAGTTATGGAAAGAGCCAAAAGTAGCTCAGAGATGGATATTTCTGGATATGATTTCAAATATGACTAACTGATGTATAACAGAATAGAGCTATTATTCTAGAGGGTATTTTTATTGTTCTGTGTTGTTCAATGATTAGAAGTTTGTATCAAGAATTAATTATAAAGTATGAGCACTTGTTACAGATATTTACAATACGAACAACCATTTTCAGAGTTGTCATTCTGCAGAAAGCTTTATAAAGCGCAATTTATACATTATTAATGGGAATATATGACAGCATACATAAAGACCGTAAAATGGCTTTATACTGATGACCGATCCTGAGGATCCCCGCCAATCAACAGTTTGAGGAGGCTGCAGTGAACGTTGCAGCCTCCTCATACTGTGGCTTACCAAGCACTGCACCGTACATTGTATAGCTGCTGTGTTTGGTATTGTATCTCAGCCCCATTCATTTAATAGGAATGAACTGCACGTAGGCCACGTGACCAATGGAGGTGACATCACTAACCTAAGATAAGCTGTGATAAGGTCGTGGTGCTCACCACAGTGCTGCCGCCTGTCACGGGACGGTAGAAGGAAGTGCACCCCCTAGACTGCCACCCTCAACCCTGTCCCTGCCTACTTGCACCACCCGCCCTAGGTGACGGGGCGCAACTGGGCAACTGTCCCTAACCTCCGTAAGTGCCAGGTAAGGAAGGAAGGAACAGAGAGTGTACCGGACAGCTAGGCAGAGAACGGTACGTGAGATACAGGCAGACAAATGGACAAGGAAGTGGACAAGAGAGAGTTACCCTGTGAAGGAGAAGGCAAAGGCGGGTCAGCCAGCCGAGGTCAGTCCGGGAGGTCACGTCAATACAAAGGGAAGAGGCAGGTGGCAAATCTGAGAATGAGCTGAGGTCAGAATCCAAGATGTAGTGTCAAAAACCAAGGGAGCAGGCAAAGGGAGGTCAGGAAACGGTCAAGGTCAAATTCCAGAGGTCAATCAATAGAGTAGCTAACAATACACACAGCCTAAGAGATTAAAATCACAGGCAACCTGTAGCCAGCAGGCCGTCTGTATTTATAGTGGGGAGTGAGGGTCATGTGACGTGGCCAGCGTCACATGACAGACAGACAAGTCGAGCACCGAGTGATCAGCTTGGCGCTCAAGGCAGACCTAGGAACAGGGAGCCTCCCAGCTACCAGAGCTGCCCTGGGAACGAGGCTGAACACAGATCCTCACTCCCGAAGCTAAGCAGCAGGTCTGCGGCTGATGGGAGACCGGGTGTGCCTTCGGCGCCCTGTTACACTGCCTTTGCAAACTGCTGATTGGATTTTGTTCCGGATGTTGGACTGCCATGAATCAGAGCTATCCTGAGGACAAGTCATTAGTATAAGACAGTTGTAAAACCCCTTTAAGGATCCCATACTTCAATAATAGCTGACAGTTATGTCAGCTCAGCTGAGCATGTATGCACATCAGACCTTCAGCTGGTTTGGCAGAATATAGTGGGTTTGGCAAACAATACACTATAAAGTATATTGGGACCTTTACATTTGTAGGCACTGTATTGCAGGATTACTAACAAAACAACATAAGTAGATTTCTAATGCCTGACATCTCTGAGTGTAGGAGACTTACTGTAACCTTGCTTATTCACTATATTTAGACAGACTAACAAGAAAACAACAAGCATGTGAATTCATTTAAGATAGCTGGATACATCACAATATAAAAGTACTGGTTAATAATTTTTATAAATCATAAACCATTGTGTACAGCTATAGAAAATCATAGTACTGCTTGACTTCTATGTGATCTTTAGAAAAATTTGACTGAGGTTAGCCTCACCACACCTTATGAATTCATGTTGGAAATACAGGTCAGTGGAGAATCATAGGGCCTCATCTATTCATTACTTGGCTTTATTAATATAATACCTTTTTAAGGTCTAACTCATATGTTTTATGTAATAATTTCTGTGAAAATGTTATATGTTTATTCCTTCTTATTGGCGAGGCGAATGTTTAAAGGGCTTGGCCACTCTCTGGCTACTTGTGACCAATATGTATATAAGATTACCATATGGCACTTAATAATATAATTGCTGAAATTCTGCTCCATTTTCTGTATTTCATATGTGATGCCATTTTGTTTGCCAATTATTTTGTGCTGTCCACACAGAGGTCTTCTCCATGAAATGGCCGCTGATGGAGGGTCATGTAAACAGGCAAATCACCTCCATGTGATGTCTCCTCCACTCAAACAAACTGCACCTGCACTAAACTCCCAACAGAACAAATGCAGGTGCCGAGCCATCACATGGAGGTGATTATCTTGGTCACATGACCCTCTATTAGCGGTCATTTTATGGACAGGACCCTTGAGTGGACAGTACAAAAGACTTGGCAAAGAAGGGGGCATACCTTATGAAATATAGAAATAAATATTTATTAATTAATTGGAAGAAATCAAACATATTTAAGTATCCATGTGCAGCATAAACATTGTGTCCCCAAATAATATATGCACAATATAGTAGCACAAATATAATACAATATTATAGTTATTATTCTTCCACATTCTATGTAATGAAGGACAATAAGAATATTGAAAGATGAAGTGAAATTAAAACTCAGGGGAAGTCTAAGCAGTAAATCAATAAGGTTACAGATAAGTGTTATTCCATAGCTAATATCTACTACATACTGTATACCTTACTACATTAAAATGCATCGCTGATATGAGCTGCAAAGTGCAGAACATGCTGTCAGAGACACAGGAGAAGTATAGGTTAAAGGGAATGTGTCATCGGAAAATGACTTATTGTATAACTCATGCTTTTATATTTAACATATTTTTAAAGAATTTTTGAGTCTGTTATTTTTAATTTCCTATGTTAATATCTATATTTAAACAAAAACCATAAAATCCTGCAGTTTTCACAAAGGCCTGTATTACACCAACAAATTATCTGACCAATATCTGTCCAATCAGACCAATAGCTGGTGTGTATAACAAAAGACCTGTGTGTGTAATTGGCCACCAGACCAATGATAGGTCAGAAAATCTGTCACATAATGTGTTGGTGTAATACAGCCCTAAGTCTAATAATAGGCACCACTTCTTGGTCTGTACAGATCACTTTACTGCAGTTACCTGCGTATCTGTAATTCTAATCCTGCCTGTAATGATATCACCTGTGTGTATACTGTAGATAAGACATTTACAATAGGCGATTGTCAAATCTTATCTATTCTTTCCTTATACAATGACCTCTGCACTAGTCACAGAGCAGGTCTAGAAAACTCTCCTATAGAAGTCAATGGGGTTTTCTTAATGCTTTCTAAATGCTGTTAAGAACAGCTCAGGCAAGATGGCCGCCCCCATAATCATATTCAGGAAATAGAATTAATAACTCTGCAATCAAAAAATAAAAACAGGATACATGTTCTAATTTTAACTGACAAATAAAAATTTTGGTGACACATTTCCTGAATTCCTTTTTTCCACTTTGACACCTCTTCCTCTACAACATTTGATAAGTTTTATTAATATTTATTCTTAATACTTGTAACGTTTTACTTCCCTTAAATACACCTTTCCTCTTTTAAATTGGCCACACACATTAGTCTAAAGCTGGTCAAAACTGATGATTTCAACCAAAACAGACATTCATCGGGTGAAATTTAACAAAGAACAATTGTTTTAGGTGACCAATGACAGACCATTATTGTCTGGAAAGAAGTTGACAGTGTTTAATATTTTGTCTGATAGTCGGGAAAAATATCTTTCATTCAAAGAAAGATATTTCCTGAATGACAAATCTTTCTTTGAAAAAAAAAAAAATGTTCCCAGAAAGATCTGTGTTCATCGCCCACTTTCATTAAACGTGTACGGCCAGTTTGGACTGTAATGTAGCCAGTATGGAGTAAAATGTGCAGGGCCATGTCTGTGAAATGAGCATCCTACAAAATACAGTAAAGCAACTGTCCTAGATGTTTCCTTTAATGCCATAGCCCACCAGTGATGTTATGACTAACAGTAATGGCCAGTTCGCAGTGTTCGCCAATGAACAAATGCGGGCTGCCATCTTAACTCACAAGTCCGGCGATGCACAGGTAAGCCCTTACCTGTGCCTGCGCCGCGAGCCGGTCTGAAACAAATGCGGTCACCGGGAGCAGGCAGTTCCGAGAACAGCCGCTGGGGGCCTTCATCGGGCTGTTCTCGGAACTGCCTGCTCCCGGTGACCACATTTGTTGGCGGACACTGCGAACTGGCCATCACTGATGACTAATCCCTTCACTGTCCTAGCTCACCAAGGATTTTATATTTAATCCCTTCACTGCCATAGCCCACCAGGGGTATATATATATTAGTGCCTTCACTGCTCTTGCTTGCCAGATACCGTATGTTATAAGTCACAGCTTCGCTCCTCTAGACCACTAAGTCTGTTAGCTCCTTAACTGCTCTAGCTCCATTAACCCTTAAACTACGAAGAATGTTAACGTTTGCTGCAGGGGGGTTAAGACAATTGATTGTGTACAGAAAAAACATCAAAGGTAATTTTAAACTCACTGTACAGATGTAGTAGAGTTAACACACATGCTTTATGAGACTTGTTATCTAAACTAAATGCGTTAAGAAAACACCTTCAATTGCTTTTCAATGGCTTTTGTTTCAAGATAACGCGATGAGTTAAGTGTACAAAAGGGTCACTTGCCGTTTGACTGACAGCTATCTTTTCTAGTCCTCCCATGTAGCTAGGGAATGGGGAGAGGGGAGAATAGTCTGACAATGCCTTATCTCCCCAAGAACAAAAGAAACATAGACTGTGTCGACAGATAAGAACCATTTGGCCCATCTAGTCTGCCCAATATACTAAATACTATGGATAGCCCCTGGCCCTATCTTATATGAAGGATGGCCTTATGCCTATCCATTGCATGCTTAAACTCCTCCACTGTATTTGCAGCTACCACTTCTGCAGGAAGGCTATTCCATGCATCCACTACTCTCTCAGTAAAGTAATACTTCCTGATATTACTTTTAAACCTTTGACCGCTCTAAGTTAAAACTATGTCCTCTTGTAGCAGTTTTTCTTCTTTTAAATATTCTCTCCTCTTTTACCTTGTTGATTCCCTTTATGTATTTAAAAGTTTCTATCATATCCCCTCTGTCTCGTCTTTCTTCCAAGCTATACATGTTAAGGTCCTTTAATCTTTCCTGGTAAGTTTTATCCTGTAATCCATGTACCAGTTTAGTAGCTCTTCTCTGAACTCTGTCCAAAGTATCAATATCCTTCTGGAGATATGGTCTCCAGTACTGAGCACAATACTCCAAATGAGGTCTCACTAGTGCTCTGTAGAGCGGCATGAGCACCTCCCTCTTTCTACTGGTAATGCCTCTCCCTATACACCCAAGCATTCTGCTAGCATTTCCTGCTGCTCTATGACATTGTCTGCCTACCTTTAAGTCTTCTGAAATAATGACCCCTAAATCCCTTTTCTCAGATACTGAGGTTAGGACTGTATCACCGATTTTATATTCTGCTCTTGGGTTTTTACGTCCCAGGTGCATTATCTTGCACTTATCAACATTAAATTTTAGTTGCCAGATTTGACCATTCCTCTAGTTTTCCTAAATCCTTTTCCATTTGGTGTATCCCTCCAGGAACATCAACCCTGCTACAAATCTTTGTGTCATCAGCAAAAAGACACACCTTGCCATCGAGACCTTCTGCAATTTCGCTGATAAAGATATTAAACAATATGGGTCCCAGAACAGAACCCTGAGGTACCCCACTGGTAACAAGACCTTGGTCTGAATAGAAGAATTCAAACCAATCCTTATCTTCCCTGACATCAGCCATTGGGGGTGAGACTATAGTTCACCATACATGTCTAAGGCTACTTTCATACTCGCGTTTTGGGTGGATCCGTCATGGATCTGCAAAAACGGATCCCTTACAATAATATAACCGGATGTATCCGTCATGAACGGATCCGTTTGTATTATCTGTAACATAGCCAAGATGGATAAGTCATGAACTCGGACGGATCCGTTTTATATTGTGCCAGATTGTATCATAGAAAACGGATTTGTCCCCATTGACTTACATTGTGTGTCAGAACGGATGTTTGGCTCAGTGTCGTCAAAGCGGAATGGAGACAGTACGGAGGCAAACTTAGGCATTCTGAGCAGATCCTTTTCCATTCAGAATGCATAAGGGCAAAACTGATCTGTTTTGGACCGTTTCTGGGAGCCCTGAACGTATCTCACAAACGGAAAGCCAAAACGCCAGTGTGAAAGTAGCCTAAGAGTCCGATTCCTTTTAATAAACTAGGTGTATCTCTGGCACTTTATGCACCAAAAACTCAACTCTGCTTCTGGCTCACACAGACTTGAGCTATAACTTACGCCATTTCTGGAGTAAGTTATAGTGAATCCTGCAGACCGCAATCAAATGCACCCATCCCATTTTTTCAAAGTGGCGAGAAGCTCAAAAAGTTGCAAATTATGTGCAAATATGGAATGCGCCATAATTTCGCCAATTTTTTAATGTGACTATAGGGTCGTAAAAAGTTTGAAAAAGTCCCTTTTTCTTCCACGTGAAAAAAAGATCCTATTTTAAAAATCAAGGTAATTAAATAAGAGGAAAATTAGTTATTAGCTTTACTAGAAAAATTAACCTCTTTTATTGAACAATGCAGTTCAGCTCTGACTTGGTAAAGACACATCTGTACTATCAAAGAATATAATGTACAGAAAATATAATCTTCATGATTAAGATTTGTAATGAATGGCCTTGTTAATGCATACACTGTATGCATGTTGTGAAATTTTCTGGCTTAATTAGTACTTGCTGATTATGTTTATTTCCTGATGTACACACTGATTATGCATTGTCCACACAGGGAGGCTTGAAACAGGATCTGTAGATAAAGTAGCACCTAGTCATTTAACTGGGGACACAAAATGCAAATGGAGCAACTTATGTAAAATTGAATTAATTCTCATAGAACCCATTTTGCTTGAGCAGCTGGTGTCACATTATAAACAGAGATCTCTTGTTATGAGAAATAAAAGGCTTCTGGTGACAGATGCTTATATACTGTTAAATACAGGCACAAACACCATTTAAAAAATCATTTCACTCAATTTAGATTTTAGTTGTTTTTTTTTTTTTTTCCTTGATGTACGTTTTAGGTTTGTTAGTTTCCTATGATCGTTTCTGTTCTAATAACATTGTGACAGACAAGGATATACATTTATATATATATTTTTTAATTTAATTATAATTTATGTTACCGGGTCATGTCTATGGCATTTTGAGCCTTTTAGGACCAGACCCAGTTTAGCCAACCTCAGTACATGATAGTGTAATGACTATAGCTAGTATTGAGCGAATTGATCCGGACAAAGTGTAATTCGATCCGAATTTCGAGGAAAATTTGATTCTCTGCAAATCCGAATTTCCTTGTGCTTCATGGTAGCAAATTGAGTGGTGGTAAAAAATATAAATAAAAATCATACTTACCTTATAATCCTGAGCATGAAGACTGGCTCTTAATTGAAGATTGCACTAAATCCCATGTGCTGTGACATATGATGTCACCACTCCAAGCCGACGTGATGACCTCTTCACGGGCCGAGCAAGGTTTAGATAAGACTTCATGTGCGTTCTGTGTCCTTATGTGAACATGGCCGTTCTGCAAAAAAATAGAACATGTCTTATTATTGTCCACATTCCAGACAATATTACTGTTCTATTAGGCGCCGGCCCTTCCGTTTCGCAAAATGTGGAATGCACACAGCTGGTATCCATGTTTTGCAGATCTGCAATTTGCGGACCACAAAACACCCAACGGTCTTGTGCATGCGCCTTAAGATACTGTCAGAGATTCTGAGGGAGGCAAGTAACATCAGAGTGGAGACGACATAATACACTTACCAGGTTCAAGAGTCAAAGGGTGTTTTACAAAGTCAGGAGGGAGAAGACATTTAAAGGTGAGCTCATCTCTAGATCCACACTGTAAGACTATAATATACACTTAATGGGCCTGTGTATAACTTAACCAAATGTCTTACCATGTTCTTATGCTTCTCTAATCAAAAAGTACTCACTGTCAAAACTCTAATACATCAGACAATAAAAGGGAAAGTCTACACATTTGTCATGTGATAATAAGTCACATTAATGTAATGTGAAATTTTGCATAATAACAGTCTATGGTGTCACACTGCGACATGCGACATACTGCGACCCAACAGTCGCACAAAGATCCATCCATAGACTGTCATTATAAAAAATGTGTGACATTACTGCGACTTAAATGTCGCAGTGTATTTGTACCCTATTGTTGTATGAGAAATGTCATCATGTTGACGTATCTTAATAAAAGTACTGACAGAACAAAGCCCAATATTGAGCCATCAGAATAAAAAACCTTCAAATTGATAAAAAGATAAAAAAGCAAGTAGTTTAACTCGCATCAATCACCCCCAAAAATTCCCCATACATTTAAGACAACGGTCGGTCAGTCATTCCTACTTACTTTTTTAATAGGGAGAAGAATTTGCCAGGCTCCTCTGTGAGGGTATGTTCACATGGCTAAAATATGCCCCTAATCTGCCGCTGACGGGTGCTTTTAGCTGCTCAATTCACAACCAAAACTCACTAACATTTTTACCACTTTAATGTTAAAAGCATGAAAGTGGTAGAGGTTTTTTCACTAGCTGATTTGAAAAACACTTAGGCTAGGTTCACATGGCAAAATCAGTGGCAGAAAAATCGGTAGCAGATTAGTAGCTGAAAACAGTTTGTTTTGATGGCAGCAGTTTTGATGGTAGATTTCTAATCTGGTCGAGATTTTATATAAGTTTTTACAAGAGTATTAGAAGAGTTTTTGGTTGAGGTTTCTCTGCTTTCCCATTGATTTCTATGAAATCCTCAAAAAAATTTACTTCCAAGAAGTAACATGTCACTCCTCAAGTGTTTTTCAAATCAGCTACTAAAAAAATCCTCTACCATTTTACAATGTATGCACAAGGTGGAGTTTTCACCATTAAAGTCAATAGGAAAACTATTAAGTTTTTAATGTGGATTTAGCAGCTGAAAATGCCCATTGTCTGCTGCTGAATCAGTGGCAGATTGTAGCTGTGTGAACCTAGACTTAGAGGAGTATTAACAGCATTTTAGAAAATGATTTGCCTAAACTCACCAACAGTTTTCCCATTGACTGTAATGTAAAAACTTTATCTTGTGCACACAGTGTAAAATGGTTGAGGTATGTCAGAAGTGACATATTACTTCTTGGAAGCAGATTTGATTGAGGATTTAATAGAACCCAATGGGGAAGCAGAGAAAACTTAACCAAATTCTCTTCTAATATGTTTATAAAAACTCTAAAACCTCCACCAAAAATGACAAATCTGCCAATCTGCCACCAAAAACGACCTTTTTATAAATGTAATAATCTTCTACAAATCTGCCAATAATCTGCTACTGATTTTACAGTGTGAACTTAGCTTAAGTGACTTATCTCTTGTATGGACAAAGAATCAGCAATACTGAAATCCAAGATGCTTGTTTCTTCTTTTCCTCGACATCTGCTTTCTGTGAAGAGTTTGGTGACCTCTTAAGTTTGTTCAACATTTATCTAACATGAACTCAATAATGGCCCTTTACACTGGCCAATGATGGTGTCTATTATTGGGAACAAACATTCATGTGAACACTCATTCCGGAAAATTGCTCTGTGTAAAAGTACAACCACATGTTTCTTGATACATTTTTAGAAGACAAAATCAGGAGTGAATCACAAAGGGAAGAACATACTCAGGACAAGATATCACTTTTCTTTTTTTTAATCCACTTCTGGTTTTAAAAATACGCTCATCTGGTCGTACCCTTAATGCGTCGGAAGTCATCTGACAAATGAGCAAACGCTCATTTACCAGATGATTCAGTCACTTATGTAGCACAAAATATCATCCTTTGTTGGCAGCACTTCCCTGTATATTAATAATATATGTAAATAAAGATAATAAGCAAGCGATGATTGGGGATGAACATTCCTATAAATGTAAATAAATCGGCTATGTAAAAAA
Organism: Bufo gargarizans; assembly: GCF_014858855.1. Taxonomy (NCBI): domain Eukaryota; kingdom Metazoa; phylum Chordata; class Amphibia; order Anura; family Bufonidae; genus Bufo; species Bufo gargarizans. The sequence continues at coordinate 98,114,197 of NC_058084.1, forward strand.
GACCTATCACTGAAGTCCATGATTATCAAATTAGATTATCAGATTACTCTTCACAGACTACATTCAAATCGATGATGATGATTGGTATTCAGAAATGTATAATTTTTTTAAACTCTTTTTAGGGGTATGATCACTTTAAACCTCTCTTTACATGTTTATACAGTAGATATAAAAAGTCTACACACCCCTGTTAAAATGTCAGGTTTCTGTGATGTAAAAAAAAATGAGACAACATGAAATATTTTAGGTAGAAGGAAGAAAAAATATAAAAATAAAATAATATGGTTGCATAACGGTGCACACCCTTAAACTAATACTTTGTTGAAGCACCTTTTGATTTTATTACAGCACTCAGTCTTTTTGGGTATGAGTCTATCAGCATGGCACATTTTGACTTTGCAAAAACACTCCAAATCTGTCAGATTGCGAGGGCATCTCCTGTGCACAGCCCTCTTCAGATCACCCCACAGATTTTCAATCAGATTCAGGTCTAAGCTCTGGCTGGGCCATTCCAAAACTTTAATCTTCTTCTGGTGAAGCCATTCCTTGGTTGATTTGGACGTATGCTTTGGGTCGTTGTCATGCTGAAAGATGAAGTTCCTCTTCATGTTCAGCTTTCCAGCAGAAGCCTGAAGGTTTTGTGCCACTATTGACTGGTATTTGGAACTGTTCATAATTCCCTCTAGCTTAACTAAGGCCCCAGTTCCAGCTGAAGAAAACAGCCCCAAAGCATGATGCTGCCACCACCATGCTTCCCTGTGGCGCTTCCCTGTGGGTATGGTGTTCTTTTGGTGATGTGCAGTGTTGTTTTTGGGCCAAACATATCTTTTGGAATTATGGCCAAAAATGTCAACCTTGGTTTCATTAGACCATAACACCTTTTCCCACATGCTTTTGGGAGACTTCAGATGTGTTTTTGCACAATGTAGCCTGGCTTGGATGTTTTTCGTTGTAAGCAAAGGCTTTCGTCTTGCCACTCTACCCCATAGCCCAGACATATGAAAAATACGGGATATTGTTGTCACATGTACCACACAGCCAGTACTTGCCAGATATTCCTGCAGCTCCTTTATTGTTGCTGTAGGCCTCTTGGTAGCCTCTCAGACCAGTTTTCTTATCGTCTTTTCATCACGAGAAGATGGCGAAATGGCGTTGGGTGGAGGAGGCTGCAAGGTCGACGTACCACACACGGTAGTAAAGCAAACTTTCTGTTTCTTATCTTTTGCTCCTGCCATTCCAGCGATTAACTTTCAAAGGTCTTTTTTACCTTGATATGCTCACTGTGCTGGTAGTGGCAGGTGCATGCTCTGTTATTTCCCTTAAGTTGTTTTTTGCTGCTGTCTGTGTGGCCCACTGACTCTGTGGCTTCCTCTTTGTCCTCTCTTTTGGGGGGGGTTCTATTTGCTGCTAATTTTACTGATCCTCATTCTAAGTATTTTTGTCATATTGAATAAAGACATTTTATTATCTTTAGGCCTCATGCACACGACCGTTGTGTGCATCCGTGTCCATTGTTCCATTTTCCGTGATTTTCTGCGGACCCATTGACTTTCAATGGGTCAATTGAAATCTCAGAAAATGCACCGTTTGTCATCAGTGTCCGTGATCCGTGTTTCCTGTCAGTCCAAAATATATGACCTGTCCTATTTTTTTGACGGACAACGGTTCACGGACCCATTCAAGTCAATGGGTCCGTGAAAAAACACGGTCTGTGCTATAAGCAATGCGCCACACAGACCTTTCACTTACCAGCAGGAGGAGCGCCCGGCCAGTCACAGACAGCGCAGGTAAGTATAATGCTTCTAAAATTGCTAAGTAACCATGGCAACCAGAACTGCAGTAGCATCCTGGTTGCCATGGTTACCGATCGGAGCACCAGAGATAAAACTGGGACTCCGATCGGAACTCTCCACTGCCACCAATGACCGGGGGGGGGGGAGATGGGAGGCCGCACTGGCCACCAATGAATTTAATACAGGGAAGGGGGGGCCGGGGGGCCACACTGGCCACCAATGAATTTAATACAGGGGAGGGGGCCGCACTGGCCACCAATGAATTTAATACAGGGGAGGGATGGTGCCGCACTGGCCACCAATGAATTTAAAACTGGGGAGGGAGGGGGTCTGCCCCCTGCTGCCTGGCAGCACCTGATCTCTTACAGGGGGCTATGATATGCACAATTAACCCCTCAGGTACGGCACCTGAGGGGTTAATTGTGCGGATCACAGCCCCCTGTAAGAGATCGGATGCTGCCAGGCAGCAGGGGGCAGTCATGTCCACAGTCACAGTTCTTAGTATATTCTAACTTGAAGCGTCCCCATCACCAGGGGAACGCCTCTGTGTTAGAATATACTGTCGGATCTGAGTTTTCACGATGTAACTCAAATCCGATGGTATATTCTAACATAGAGGCGTTACCATGGTGATGGGGATGCTTCAAGTTAAAATATACCATCGGATTGGAGAAAACTGCCTGTCTTTACAATAAAAGTCAATGGGGGACGGATCCGTTTGCAATTGCACCATATTGTGTCAACGTCAAACGGATCCGTCCCCATTGACTTGCATTGTAAGTCAGGACGGATCCATTTGGCTCTGCACGGCCAGGCGGACACCAAAACAACTTTTTTTTTTTTACTTTCCTTCATGTCTGGTGATCCTCAAAAAATCACAGAAGACACACGGAAGAAAAAACGGACACGGATCACGGAACAACGGAACCCCATTTTGCCGACCGTGAAAAAATACTGTCGTGTGCATGAGGCCTTATACAGAGGTTTGTGTTTACTTGGTATCGGTTATGGTCATATCAGCCCTCAGTAGCCTCCATTGCCTCTGTTAGCCCCATCAGTCCCCAGTAGCCCCCATTGCTTCTCATATTAGCCTCCAGCAGCCCCATTGCCTCATATCAGCCCTCAGTAGCCACCATTGCCTCATATCAGCCCTTAGTAGCCGCCATTGCCTCATATCAGCCCCCAGTAGCCCCCATTGCCTCTCATTTTATCCCCCAGCAGCCCCCATTGCCTCATATCAGCCCCCAGCAGCACCTATTGCCTCATAAGTGGCGTACTAAAGGGGGGGTGTAGGGATGGTCCAAACGGGTGCCAGCTCTCGAGGTCACAGAGTGCCCTCAAGCTGTGCGCTGCCACAGCACAGCCGAGGATCAGAAAGTGGAAACCACAGAGCCTTCACCACTTTCTCATCCTCTGGTACTAATGAGTGCTTTCATAATGGAAACACTCATTAGTATTTGCCCCATAAGAAGCTGGGGCATTCCCCCCCCCCCACTTTTGAGGGGAAAATGTGTCTTATGGGGTGGAAAATACAGTAGATTAATTTAATATGCAAACTATGTTCAAATTAGTTCGTACCAGCCAAACCAGGGACACCCATCTGTAGACAGGATGCTGGTTGGCTGGATGGAATAACCTTGACATATTTGAGGAAGAGAGGAGTAAAGCATACAGTCCAAAAACATCCAGGTCTTAGGTGTATTGACAAGGCCAGTGATTGGCTGCAGCAGGTACGTGCGTAGTTGGGTATGTCATCGCTGCAGCATAGTGAACAGACACCGATGATGACCACCAGAGCAGAAGTATTGAAATAATGAGGAATTTATCAGGTGAGCAATGGTTCTTTTATTTTTAATTTTTTTTATTGCATTCACCTGCTTGGCACAATTTCTTATACTCTGGAAAAGCCCTTTAACACATTAAGGACCTTGTCATTTTTAACTTTAAGGACTAGGCCATTTTTAAAAAAACTTAACATTAGGTCACTTTATGTGGTAATAACTTCGGAATGCTTTTACTTATCCAAACCATTCTGAGATTGTTTTCTTGTGATACATTGTGTACTTCATGATAGTTAAAAATTTTAGTCAATATAATTCACCTTTAATTATTAACTCCTTAAGGACACAGCCTTATTTCAACTTAAGGACCAGGCCATTTTTTGCAAATCTAACCAGTGTCACTTTAAGTGGTGATAACTTTAAAACGCTTTGACTTATCCAGGCCATTCTGCGATTGTTTTTTTGTCACAAATTATACTTCATGACACTGGTAAAATGAAGTAAAAAAATAATAATTTTTATTTATAAAAAAATACCAAATTTACCAAAAAGTTATAAAAAATAGCTAATTTCCAAGTTTCAATTTCTCTACTTCTATAATACATAGTAATACCTCCACAAATCGTTATTAGTTTACATTCCCCATATGTCTACTTCATGTTTAGATCATTTTGGGAATGATATTTTATTTTTTGGGGATGTTACAAGGCTTAGAAGTTTAGAAGCAAACCTTGAAATTTTTCTGAAATTTTCAAAAACCCAAATTTTAGGGAGAAGTTCAGGTCTGAAGTCACTTTGTGAGGCTTACATAATAGAAACCACCCAAAAATGACCCCATTCTAGAAACTACACCCCTCAAGGTATTCAAAACTGATTTTACAAACTTAGTTAACCCTTTAGGTGTTCCACAAGAATTAATGGAATCTAGAGATACAATTTCAAAATTTAACTTTTTTGGCAGATTTTCCATTTTAATATTATTTTTCCAGTAACAAAGCAAGGGTTAACAGCCAAACAAAACTCAATATGTATTGCCCGGATTCTATAGTTTACAGAAACACCCAATATGTGGTCGTAAACTGCTGTCCGGGCACACAGCAGGACGTAGAAGGAAAGGAATGCCATACGGTTTTTGGAAGGCAGGTTTTGCTGGACTGTTTTTTTTACACCATGTCCCATTTGAAGCCCCCCTGATGCACCCCTAGAGTAGAAACTCCATAAAAGTGACCCCATCTAAGAAACTACACCCATCAAGGTATTCAAAACGGATTTTACAAACTTCATTACTCTTTAGGTGTTCCACAAGAGTTATTGGCAAATGGAGATAAAATTTCAAAATTTAAATTTTTGGGCAAACTTTCCATTTTAATCCATTTTTTCCAGTAACAAAGCAAGGGTTAACAGCCAAACCAAACTCAATATTTATGGCCCTGATTCTGTAGTTTACAGAAACTCCCCATATGTGGCCGTAAACTGCTGTACAGGCACATGGCAGGGAGCAGAAGGAAAGGAATGCAAAAGGAATACCATACGGTTTTTGAAAGGCAGGTTTTGCTGGACAGGTTTTTTTACACCATGTCCCATTTGAAGCCCCCCTGATGCACCCCTAGAGTAGAAACTCCATAAAAGTACCTCATATAAGAAACTACACCCCTTAAGGTATTTAAAACTGATTTTACAACGGTTGTTAACCCTTTAGGTGTTCCACAAGAATTAATGGAAAATAGAGATATAATTTCAAAATGTAACTTTTTTGGCAGATTTTCCAGTTACAAAGTTACAAAGCAAGGGTTCACTGCCAAACAAAACTCAATATTTATGGCTCTGATTCTGTAGTATACAGAAACACCCAATATGTGGTCGTAAACCGCTGTGCAGGCACACGGCAGGGCGCAGAAGGAAAGGAATGCCATACGGTTTTTGAAAGGCAGGTTTTGTTGGACTGGTTTTTTTACACCATGTCCCATTTGAAGCCCCCCTCATGCACCCCTAGAGTAGAAACTCCATAAAAGTGACCCCATCTAAGAAACTTCACCCCTCAAGGTATTCAAAACTGATTTTAAAAACATTGTTAACCCTTTAGGTGAGCCACAAGAATTTATGGTAAATAGAGATATAATTTCAAAGTTTCACTTTTTTGGCAGACATTCCATTTCAATATTATTTTTCCAGTTACAAAGCAAGGGTTAACAGCCAAACAAAACTCAATATTTATGGCCCTGATTCTGTAGTTTACAGAAACACCCAATATGTGGTCGTAAACTTCTGTCCGGGCACACGGCAGGGCGCAAAAGGAAAGGAATGCCATACGGTTTTTGGAAGGCAGGTTTTGCTGGACTGTTTTTTTTACACCATGTCCCATTTGAAGCACCCCTGATGCACCCCTAGAGTAGAAACTCCATAAAAGTGACAACATATAAGAAACTACACCCCTCAAGGTATTCAAAACAGATTTTACAAACTTCATTAACCCTTTTGATGTTCCACAAGAGTTATTGGCAAATGGAGATAAAATTTCTTAATTTCAATTTTTTGGCAGATTTTCCATTTTAATCCAATTTTTCCAGTAACAAAGCAAGGGTTAACAGCCAAACAAAACTCAATATTTATTGCCCGGATTCTGTAGTTTACAGAAACACCTCATATGTGGTCGTAAACTGCTGTACGGTCACACGGTAGGGCGCAGAAGCAAAGGAATGCCATACGGTGTTTGGAAGGCAGATTTTGCTGGACTGTTTTTTTGACACCATGTCCCATTTGAAGCCCCCCTGATGCACCCCTAGAGTAGAAACTCCAAAAAAGTGACCCCATTCTAGAAACTACACCCCTCAAGATATTCAAAACTGATTTTACAAACTTAGTTAAACCTTTAGGTGTTCCACAAGAATTAATGGAAAATAGAGATACAATTTAAAAATTTAACTTTTTGGGCAGATTTTCCATTTTTTATTTTTTTTTGTTAGTTACAAAGCAAGGGTTAAAAGCCAAACAAAACTCAATATTTATGGCTCTAATTCTGTAGTTTACAGAAACACCCCATATGTGGTCGTAAACCGCTGTACGGGCACACAGCAGGGCGCAGAAGGAAAGGAATGCCGTATGGTTTTTCGAAGGCAGATTTTGCTGGACTGGTTTTTTGACACCATGTCCCATTTGAAGCCCCCCTGATGCACCCCAGAGTAGAAATCCCAAAAAAGTGACCCCCATTCTAGAAACTACACCCCTCAAGGTATTCAAAACTGATTTTACAAACTTTGTTAGCCCTTTAGGTGTTCCACAAGAATTAATGAAAAATAGAGATACAATTTCAAAATTTCACTTTTTTGGCAGATTTTCCATAAAAAAATGTTTTTCCAGTTACAAAGCAAGGGTTCACTGCCAAACAAAACTCAATATTTATGGCTCTGATTCTGTAGTATACAGAAACACCCAATATGTGGTCGTAAACCGCTGTGCAGGCACACGGCAGGGCGCAGAAGGAAAGGAATGCCGTACAGTTTTTGGAAGGCAGATTTTGCTGGACTGGTTTTTTGACACCATGTCTCATTTGAAGCCCCACTGATGCACCCCTAGAGTAGAAACTCCAAAAAAGTGACCCCATTTTAGAAACTACGGGATAGGGTGGACGTTTTGTTGGTACTAGTTTAGGGTACATATGATTTTTGTTTGCTCTATATCACACTTTTTGTGAGCCAAGGTAACAAGAAATAGCTGTTTTGGCACCGTTTTTATTTTTTGTTATTTACAAGATTCAATAAACAAAGCAATATTTCAGGTCCACGCTTCTTAAAGAGATAGAATCGGATATAGCCTTATAGAAGGAAAGCGCAGTCAGTTTATTTCTCACGCTGAAGCTTCCACACAAAATCATGCCACACTGCCGACCAAAACTCCACAGGGCATAGGTAACATTTCAAAAGATCAGCAACATAGTGCAGTACCCGTGATATTAAAAAGAATATCAGCTTTATTATACTCACAAAAGCACAGCTTGTAATGAGCATATAGAAAACATTTGAAATGTTGCTGCGCGACCCGGGTTTCGCCCAATGGCTTCGTCAGAGCTCCACGTAACTTAATACCGGAGTCTATTTATACATCCAGGTGACTACTTCCGTGTCAGTTGTTAACCCTGACACAACCGGCAAACCTATGTGTCAGTCCTTATTACTGGCAAAACCGGCAGTCATCCCATATATTTTAAAATTATTTTACATAAAAAACAACAGCTGATTATAAATACAGATACAGTTGCAAGAAAAAGTATGTGAACCCTTTGGAATGATATGGATTTCTGCATAAATTGGTTATAAAATGTGATCTGATCCTCTTTTAAGGGCTCTTTCACACTTGCGTTGTCCGGATCCATAGTGTACTCTATTTGCCGGAATTACACGCCGGATCCGGAAAAACGCAAGTGAACTGAAAGCATTTGAAAACGAACCAGTTTGACTATGGCAGCCAGGACGCTATTAAAGTCCTGGTTGCCATAGTAGTAGTGGGGAGCGGAGGAGCAGTATACTTACCATCCGTGCGGCTCCCGGAGCGCTCCAGGATGACGTCAGAGCGCCCCATGCACATGGATGACGTGCCATGGGATCACGACATCCATGCGCGTGGGGCGCCCTGACGTCACTCTGAAGCGCCCCGGGAGCCGCACGGAATGTAAGTATACTGCTCCCCCGCTCCCCCGCTCCCCACTACACTTTACCATGGCTGCCAGGACTTTAGCGTCCCGGCAGCCATGGTAACCATTCATAAAAAGCTAAACGTCGGATCCGGCAATGCGCCGAAACAACGTTTAGCTTAAGGCCGGTCCCGGATTAATGCCTTTCAATGGGCATTAATTCGGATCCGGCCTTGCGGCAAGTGTTCAGGATTTTTGGCCGGAGCAAAAAGCGCAGCATGCAGCCAAAAATCTTTCCGGTCCGGAACTGAAGACATCCTGATGCATCCTGAATGGATTTCTCTCCATTCAGAATGCATGGGGATAATCCTGATCAGGATTCTTCCGTCATAGAGCCCCGATGACGGAAATCTATGCCGGAACAAAAGTACGCAAGTGTGAAAGAGCCCTTAGTCACAACAATAGACAATCACAGTCTGCTTAAACTAATAACACACAAATAATTAAATGTTACCATGTTTTATTGAACACACCATGTAAAAATTCATAGTGCAGGTGGAAAAAGTATGTGAACCCCTAGACTAATGATATGTCTAAGAGCTAATTGGAGTGAGGTGTCAGCCAACTGGAGTCCAATCAATGAGATGAGATTGGAGATGTTGGTTACAGCTGCCCTGCCCCATAAAAACACACACCAGTTCTGGGTTTGCTTTTCACAAGAAGCATTGCCTGATGTGAATGATGCTTCACACAAAAGAGCTCTCAGTAGACCTACGATTAAGAATTGTTGACTTGCATAAAGCTGGAAAGGGTTATAAAAGTAACTCCAAAAGCCTTGCTATTCATCAGTCCACGGTAAGACAAATTGTCTATAAATGGAGAAAGTTCAGCACTGCTGCAACTCTTCCTAGGAGTGGCCGTCCTGTAAAGATGACTGCAAGAGCACAGCGAAGACTGCTCAATGAGGTGAAGAAGAATCCTAGAGTGTCAGCTAAAGACTTACAAAAGTCTGTGGCATATGCTAACATCCCTGTTAGCGAATCTACGATACGTAAAACACTAAACGAGAATGGATTTCATGGGAGGATACCACAGAGGAAGCCACTGCTGTCCAAAAAAAACATTGCTGCACGTTTACAGTTTGCACAAGAGCACCTGGATGTTCCACAGCAGTACTGGCAAAATATTCTGTGGACAGTTGAAACCAAAGTTGAGTTGTTTTGAAGAAACACACAACACTATGTGTGTAGAAAAAGAGGCACAGCACACCAACATCAAAACCTCATCTTAACTGTGAAGTATGGTGGTGGGGGCATCATGGTTTAGGGCTGGTTTGCTGCATCAGGGCCTGGACGAATTGCTATCATCGAAGGAAAAATGAATTCCCAAGTTTATAAAGACATTTTGCAGGAGAACTTAAGGCCATCTGTCCACCAGCTGAAGATCAAAAGAAGATGGGTGTTGCAACAGGACAACGACCCAAAGCATAGAAGTAAATCAACAACAGAATGGCTTAAACAGAAGAAAATATGCCTTCTGGAGTGGCCCAGTCAGAGTCCTGCCCTCAACCCGATTGAGATGCTGTGGCATGACCTCAAAAAGCGATTCACACCAGACGTCCCAAGAATATTGGTGAACTGAAACAGTTCTGTAGAGAGGAATGGCCAAGAATTACTCCTGACCGTTGTACACGTCTGATCTGCAACTACAGGAAACGTTTAGTTGGAGTTATTGCTGCGAAAGGAGGTTAAACCAGTTATTAAATCCAAGGGTTCATATACTTTTTACAACGTCACTGTGAATGTTTACATGGGGTGTTCAATAAAAACATGGTAACATTTAAATCTTTGCGTGTTATTAGTTTAAGCAGACTGTGATTGTCTATTTTTGTGACTTAGATGAAGATCAGATCACATTTAATGACCAATTTGTGCAGAAATCCATATCACTCCAAACGGTTCACATACTTTTTCTTGCAACTGTATATAAAATATATATATATATATATATATATATATATAAACATACAGTACAGACCAAAAGTTTGGACACACCTTCTCATTCAAAGAGTTTTCTTTATTTTCATGACTATGAAAATTGTAGATTCACACTGAAGGCATTAAAACTATGAATTAACACATCGATAGGAATGATTGGGCACACCTAAGATACTTGGTAACCGATATTTATTAAAGTAGTTAGAATAATTAAAGTATTTGGACAGTAGTAAAAGACAGTGAAAAAAGACAACAGTACGGATTTTGCCGCAATGTTAATTTACAAAACTGCCGCGTGATTTTGACAGCAATCAAATGGAGATTAAATGTGTGTGTGACCGAAAGGAGGCTCAAAATTGGTCACCAACTGTCAGTGCTGGTGATTGACAGCCTCATTGCGGCCACAGCGGACAAAAGGAGTTAATATTCCAATAGTGATAAATCAATTGATTGCTCAGTGGATTTAAAATGCAATGTGGGTAATAAACATATAGAGATATATATAAAAATAAAAATAAAAATAAAATTAAAATAGTAATGTCCAGATATAGCAGGTCGGGATCCCTCTGGTATTGTCACCGACTTTAACGCAGCATAAGAGTGTTTAAAAGAAGTTACGATGTTCAGAATCAAAGTAGCTCCGTCTCTGACCCGGCGGCGTCCCGCTTACAGTCAGAGATTGATCCGGCAGTGAGACAGTAGTCAATTAGGGAACAGTCTTACCAGTGTTGGAGGATTCTCCTAAGTCGGAGATACCTCAGCCGTCTGTCGAAACCCTCTTTCGGTTTTTGTCTTTATTGTTGAATGGATCCAGCGGTAATTTGTGTGCGTCACTTGTGGTTTACTGCACGTGGTCCCGCTTGTTGGCTCCAGAAATGCCGAGTTTCTGGGATAGGTTTCAGATCGGCTCCGTTCGATACACTGGCTCAGAATGGTCCTTAGGTCAGTTGGATGCGGTGCACTCGCATAAAATTGGGGGGTCAGACCAGACGCGTTTCGGGGCTATAGTGTCCCCTTCCTCAGTGGCTATCCGACCTCCCCAAATGGTCATCCTTTTATACCCTGTACAAGGGCTTTACAAGACCCGATCTGGATTTTAATTCCGGAAGTCTTATGTGAGTCATTAACCCATCAAATGAAAGTTAACTCTTTGGTGTATTGTGCCGGCTTTACTTGCTTCGTTTTAGATTAAACATGATCGGTCTATGCTGTAACTTGTCCGATCATATTATCTTTTAAACTTAATAAAATAGAATAGAAGTAAAGTTGAAACTGAAAGCAAAAGTAAACAATAATAGATAATTTAACATTTCACTTGCGTTTTTGTTTTTCCCACAATCCGCCGAAGCGGTTGCATATTGAATGATGTTTCAAACGATAATCTAATTGCAGCATAAATAGTACATTATGACCGAAATTTATAACAAAGTTCATATAATGTATAAAAACAGTGTAGGTTAAAATAGAGAATCTAAATAGGAGAATAGAAAGATAGATGTAAAAAAGATGTATAATGAAACAAATATAAAAATAGTTTTAATTTTTCTTGGTCCTGCTCGATTAATGTTTCATCGTGCTCTGACATCAGAGTGTTTTTGTATAGTTTATCCTTCTATTAGAGAATCGGTAATTTGTTCCCATAGGCATAGTTTATATACTAATGGATATATCAGTTCACATTTAGTCTTCTTTAGAATTTTGGAAACATTATGTGTCCTATCGATACATATTTTAATTAGTGACCAAAAATGTAAAATATATATAATGAAAAATGTATATAGTAGAGAATGTGTATAGTGTAAAAAATGGTAAAAAAAAATGTATATAATAGAAAAAAAATTTTAGAAAAGTTTTTTTCCTTTCAAGTCTATAAAAAATCTGTAGAAACTCTATAGAAAATATAAAAATATATAAAAGAGGAAATTGGGATGTAAAAATAGATAAAAATGTATTGTCTCTAAAAGTTATTAAAAATATTTGTGTGTAAAATGTAGACCATTATTTAGAAATTGTGAAATGCACTGGTGGTTTTGAGTAAAGTATAAAATATGTCACAATGGGTCCTATAAAAGTTCCACATAATATGTGTTGTATAAATGTGAAATGGATAACATGCCTAACGTTGCTGAAGTCCAATATTATTACCCCCAAAAAAGCAAGAGAAAGAAGAAGAAAAAATTGGGAAAATATTGGAAAAATATTGAAAAATATTGAAAAAATATATTTTTTTGAAAAGTATTGAAAAAATATATTTTTTTCCTCTTTTTTCCTTTCTCTTGTTTTTCTTACTTGACTAATGTGACGTAGGGTGGTTGGGATGATGCCATACACAGTCGGTCGGGCAATCGGGCCCCGAATCTCTTAAACAGTTTTTAGATGATATCAATCAGAATGATTTTAATCTCAAATTCTCCGGCACTAACAGTAAAGAAACTTTAGAATTCTTAGATCTGATGATCTACGTAGATGAGAATGTACTAAAAACTTGTACGTTATTTAAACCATCAACGCGGAACAGCTATATTCTGTTCAATAGCTGCCATTTGCCAAGTTGGCTTACAAATATTCCGCAAGGTCAGTTCCGGAGATTGAGACGAAATTGCACAATGACGAACCAATTTGAAATAGAGGCGGAACAAATGAAATTAGAATTTTTAAAAAAAGAATACCCTGAAGAACTTTTAAATCTGGCACTAGATAAAGTCACTAAAATGGATAGAAAGGAATTTTTTAATCCAAAAAATATTAACAGTAAAGGAGAAATAAACAATCAAGTCAAGATAATATTACCCTACAGTAGCGAATATGGCAAAATAAGGAACATCATACAAAAACATTGGGACATCATTAAAAAAGAAAAAACCATAGGGACGATAATCCCATTAAAACCCGTGATTGTCTTCACTAAAGCACCAACTTTGGGAAACAAGATAGCCCCCACAGTTAAAGAAAATGATCAACGTCAAAATATCCCAACACTTCAAAAATGGATAGACCTTAAGGGTTTCTTTAGATGTGGCCAATGTGGCAATTGCAAATTAACAAAATTTACTAAACAAACGAAAGAAATAACTGCAACCACAAATGGATATAAACACACTATAAAAGAATTTTTAACCTGCAGCACAGAAAACGTTATCTATATAATAGAGTGCCCTTGTAAACGCCAGTACATAGGCAGGACTAAGAGAACCCTTAAAAAACGCCTTTCGGAACATATATCTAATATTAAAAAGGGTGTGGATACTCACTCACTTTCGAAACATTTTAAAATTGCACACAACAGCGATCCATCTAATTTAAAATTTGCGGCCATAGATAGAGTGCCTAAAAGCTGGAGAAAAGGGAATCATATCAGTAAAATGTCGAGACTAGAGACACAAAGGATTTTTGAATTGGAGACTATGATTCCAGATGGCTAAAATGCAGAATATGAACTCTTCGGCTTTCTATGAGTATAGGTTGGGGACTGCCTTTGAGGGTGAACTATGCCGAGTTGCTTTATGCCCCGGCTGGTTCCCCCTTGACGGCAGTCCCATAACATTGAGCATCGACCGACTGTGTATGGCATCATCCCAACCACCCTACGTAACATTAGTCAAGTAAGAAAAACAAGAGAAAGGAAAAAAGAGGAAAAAAATATATTTTTTCAATACTTTTCAAAAAAATATATTTTTTCAATATTTTTCAATATTTTTCCAATATTTTCCCAATTTTTTCTTCTTCTTTCTCTTGCTTTTTTGGGGGTAATAATATTGGACTTCAGCAACGTTAGGCATGTTATCCATTTCACATTTATACAACACATATTATGTGGAACTTTTATAGGACCCATTGTGACATATTTTATACTTTACTCAAAACCACCAGTGCATTTCACAATTTCGAAATAATGGTCTACATTTTACACACAAATATTTTTAATAACTTTTAGAGACAATACATTTTTATCTATTTTTACATCCCAATTTCCTCTTTTATATATTTTTATATTTTCTATAGAGTTTCTACAGATTTTTTATAGACTTGAAAGGAAAAAAACTTTTCTAAATTTTTTTTTCTATTATATACATTTTTTTTACCATTTTTTACACTATACACATTCTCTACTATATACATTTTTCATTATATATATTTTACATTTTTGGTCACTAATTAAAATATGTATCGATAGGACACATAATGTTTCCAAAATTCTAAAGAAGACTAAATGTGAACTGATATATCCATTAGTATATAAACTATGCCTATGGGAACAAATTACCGATTCTCTAATACAAGGATAAACTATACGAAAACACTCTGATGTCAGAGCACGATGAAACATTAATCGAGCAGGACCAAGAAAAATTAAAACTATTTTTATATTTGTTTCATTATACATCTTTTTTACATCTATCTTTCTATTCTCCTATTTAGATTCTCTATTTTAACCTACACTGTTTTTATACATTATATGAACTTTGTTATAAATTTCGGTCATAATGTACTATTTATGCTGCAATTAGATTATCGTTTGAAACATCATCCAATATGCAACCGCTTCGGCAGATTGTGGGAAAAACAAAAACGCAAGTGAAATGTTAAATTATCTATTATTGTTTACTTTTGCTTTCAGTTTCAACTTTACTTCTATTCTATTTTATTAAGTTTAAAAGATAATATGATCGGACAAGTTACAGCATAGACCGATCATGTTTAATCTAAAACGAAGCAAGTAAAGCCGGCACAATACACCAAAGAGTTAACTTTCATTTGATGGGTTAATGACTCACATAAGACTTCCGGAATTAAAATCCAGATCGGGTCTTGTAAAGCCCTTGTACAGGGTATAAAAGGATGACCATTTGGGGAGGTCGGATAGCCACTGAGGAAGGGGACACTATAGCCCCGAAACGCGTCTGGTCTGACCCCCCAATTTTATGCGAGTGCACCGCATCCAGCTGACCTAAGGACCATTCTGAGCCAGTGTATCGAACGGAGCCGATCTGAAACCTATCCCAGAAACTCGGCATTTCTGGAGCCAACAAGCGGGACCACGTGCAGTAAACCACAAGTGACGCACACAAATTACCGCTGGATCCATTCAACAATAAAGACAAAAACCGAAAGAGGGTTTCGACAGACGGCTGAGGTATCTCCGACTTAGGAGAATCCTCCAACACTGGTAAGACTGTTCCCTAATTGACTACTGTCTCACTGCCGGATCAATCTCTGACTGTAAGCGGGACGCCGCCGGGTCAGAGACGGAGCTACTTTGATTCTGAACATCGTAACTTCTTTTAAACACTCTTATGCTGCATTAAAGTCGGTGACAATACCAGAGGGATCCCGACCTGCTATATCTGGACATTACTATTTTAATTTTATTTTTATTTTTATATATATCTCTATATGTTTATTACCCACATTGCATTTTAAATCCACTGAGCAATCAATTGATTTATCACTATTGGAATATTAACTCCTTTTGTCGGCTGTGGCCGCAATGAGGCTGTCAATCACCAGCACTGCCAGTTGGTGACCAATTTTGAGCCTCCTTTCGGTCACACACACATTTAATCTCCATTTGATTGCTGTCAAAATCACGCGGCAGTTTTGTAAATTAACATTGCGGCGAAATCCGTACTGTTGTCTTTTTTCACTGTCTTTTACTACTGTCCAAATACTTTAATTATTCTAACTACTTTAATAAATATCGGTTACCAAGTATCTTAGGTGTGCCCAATCATTCCTATCGATACTTTTGCTTTCTAACAGCGGGGTGACGCTGTGAGTTTGAGAGCACCCTTTTTGGTGTATCAGCCACCCTGTGCATCCAACTAACCTACTGTTATGAATTATTTTTTATTTATTTTTTTTTAAATATTTCTTTATTATTATACAAAGCACATTAAATATACAGTATCTGACCGTCCAACGGGTCGTTACAATAATCATTCAAATTAACTTTTTACCCATACCGCCCCCCCAACCCCCCCCCCCCTCCCAAGCGCATCGCTATTTATACAAACAGTAGAAAGTACTATATATAACAACAGTATATGGCTATATTTATTTTTCCTTTCCCCTTCTCCCACCCTCCCTCTTCCCCTTTACCAATAACCTTTTGTTACCATCGTCTCAAAAATAATCATCTATATACAGACGTGGACAAAATTGTTGGTACCCTTTGGTCAATGAAAGAAAAAGTCACAATGGTCACAGAAATAACTTTAATCTGACAAAAGTAATAATAAATTAAAATTCTATAAATGTTAACCAATGAAAGTCAGACATTGTTTTTCAACCATGCTTCAACAGAATTATGTAAAAAAATAAACTCATGAAACAGGCATGGACAAAAATGATGGTACCCCTAGAAAACACAGAACATAATGTGACCAAAGGGACATGTTAATTCAAGGTGTGTCCACTAATTAGCATCACAGGTGTCTACAACCTTGTAATCAGCCATTGGGCCTATATATATGGCTCCAGGTAATCACTGTGTTGTTTGGTGATATGGTGTGTACCACACTCGACATGGACCAGAGGAAGCAAAGGAAAGAGCTGTCTCAAGAGATCAGAAAGAAAATTATAGACAAGCATGTTAAAGGTAAAGGCTATAAGACCATCTCCAAGCAACTAGATGTTCCTGTGAGTACAGTTGCACATATTATTCATAAGTTTAAGATCCATGGGACTGTAGCCAACCTCCCTGGACGTGGCCGCAGGAGGAAAATTGATGACAAATCTAAGAGACGGATAATCCGAATGGTAACAAAAGAGCCTAGAAAGACTTCTAAAGAGATTCAAGGTGAACTTCATGCTCAAGGAACATCAGTGTCAGATCGCACCATCCGTCGTTGTTTGAGCCAAAGTGGACTACATGGGAGACGACCAAGGAGGACACCATTGTTGAAAACGAATCATAAAAAAGCAAGACTGGAATATGCCAAACTACATGTTGACAAGCCACAAAGCTTCTGGGAGAATGTCCTGTGGACAGATGAGACAAAAATCGAAGTTTTTGCCAAGGCACATCAGCTGTATGTTCACAGACGAAAAAATGAAGCATATCAAGAAAAGAACACTGTCCCTACTGTGAAACATGGAGGAGGCTCTGTTATGTTCTGGGGCTGCTTTGCTGCGTCTGGCACAGGGTGTCTTGAATCTGTGCAGGGTACAATGAAATCTCAAGACTATCAAGGAATTCTAGAGAGAAATGTACTAGCCAGTGTCAGAAAGCTTGGTCTCAGTCGCAGGTCATGGGTCTTGCAACAGGACAATGACCCAAAACACACCGCTAAAAACACCCAAGAATGGCTAAGAGGAAAAAATTGGACTATTCTAAAGTGGCCTTCTATGAGCCCTGACCTCAATCCTATTGAGCATCTTTGGAAGGAGCTGAAACATGCAGTCTGGAAAAGGCACCCTTCAAACCGGACACAACTGGAGCAGTTTGCTCATGAGGAGTGGGCCAAAATACCTGCTGAGAGGTGCAGATGTCTCATTGACAGTTACAGGAAGCGTTTGATTGCAGTGATTGCCTCAAAAGGTTGCGCAACAAAATATTAAGTTAGGGGTACCATCATTTTTGTCCATGCCTGTTTCATGAGTTTATTTTTTTACATAATTCTGTTGAAGCATGGTTGAAAAACAATGTCTGACTTTCATTGGTTAACATTTATAGAATTTTAATTTATTATTACTTTTGTCAGATTAAAGTTATTTCTGTGACCATTGTGACTTTTTCTTTCATTGACCAAAGGGTACCAACAATTTTGTCCACGTCTGTATTAAATAGAGATTACAACTTTTTATTTACAACCATCGGAGAAAGATGAAGAAAAAAGGAAAGGAAAAACATTCCATTCTTATTCCATACATACCCAAATATTTTTACTCTCCAATTTCCCACCCCCCCACCTCCCTTAGGGGGGGGGGGGGGGGGGGGAGACGTGCAGCACGAAAAAAAAAAAAAAAAAAAAAAAATCTATCCAGCCCTAAAGTAACCAGCTCTTCCATATTTCATCCATAGTTTTTCTTTTTCTACTATGGCCCTCCATCACCCGTTCTTCTTTAATCATGTCCTCTACTGCTTTTCTCCACTGCCGAACTGTTGGAGGGTCAACCCCTACCCATTTCTTGAGTATTAAGAGTCTAGCTTGAAATAAAACCTTACTAAGGACCATACTTATATCTCTATTCAAACCCAGATGTTCAGTTGCCCCCAGAATACACGACATCGGATCCTCTGATATTTGAACCTTCAAAATTCGATATATAGTATCTGTTATTTCTGTCCAGTATCTAAACAATCTGGGACATCTCCAGAAGCAATGCATTAAGTCAGCTCTCTCCCCCCCACATTTTACACAATCATCCGAGGATCTAACGCCCATTCTTTTTAGTATCCATGGGGACCTATGCAACCTATGAACCACAAAAAATTGTGAGATCTTGTGTGAACCCCTATTTGAGACTCGAGAATAGTTCTTTAATGCATCGTTCCATTTTTCTTCCGTAAAAAATTCCAGTTCATTCTCCCATTTTTTCCTAGCTAATATTGTAACCCGTTTCTTTTTTCCCCCCATCAATATCTTATATCTTTTTGCCGTTATTCCTCTTCTTTCACCCAAGTTAGTAAATTTGTGTAATATCTCAGATCTTAACATCTTATATTTATCCTCTTGCATAACTGACCTCAATGCATTCCTAAACTGAAAGTATTTTTATATGTCCTTATGCGGTATACCAAACTCTCTAACCATTGTATTAAAATCTTTCAATTTACCCTGTTCGAATATCTGGTTTAAGTATTTCATCCCATTTTTCTCCCAGTCGATGTACATTTTAATCCCCTGCAGTTCCTTAAGATTAATATTTTTCCATATAGGTGTGTATTGCAGAAACCCTTTAATCTCTAGTGTTTTTTTAATCTCTACCCATATATATTCCATTAAATTTAAAACTCTATTTCCTGTGTTTTTTCCTCCCAGTGTACCCGATTCCAACACCTCTAAAAAGTTCCATTCTTCTTTCCATCCCAGTCTATTTACTACCTGACTACCCACTAACCCATCCAAACTACTCTTTATTTGACCATATTGTGTAATTATATAATAGAAAAACCAATTCGGAACTGCGAGTCCACCTTCTCTCACTGGGAGCTGAAGTATCTCTTTCTTTATTCTGGGAATCTTACCTTTCCAAAGGAAATCTCCCATTAACCTATCAAGCAAACTAAAGATATCCTGCGACAGCCTGACTGGGGCGTTTTGAAGGACATATAGTATTTTGGGGAGAAAAACCATTTTTATTAAGTTTACCCGACCCTGTATTGAAATTGGTAATCTGCGCCAGACATGTATTTTGGCCCTAAGTTCTTTTATTAGGGGAAGTACATTTAATTTTTCATAATCTCCTATGTTTCCGGAAATTTGTATCCCTAAATATTTAAAGTTTTCTTGTTTTCCCAACACCTGCACCTTTAGGAACCCCTGTGGTTGTGCATCTCCCAACATCAACATATATGATTTCCCCCAATTAATATTTAATCCAGAAAAACAACCAAACTTATCTATAATATCTATAACTCTATTAAACTGGTCTCCAGTACTGTGCATAAATAATAAAATATCATCCGCGTACATTAACAATTTTTCTTCCCCTCCATCATAATGAAAGCCTTTAATTTCCCTATCGTTTCTTATTATACTTGCCATAGGTTCGATCGCAATGGCGAATAGCAGTGGAGAGAGAGGGCATCCCTGCCTAGTGCCCCGATATAGGGCAAGGGGCAGGGACAAGCTCCCATCCACCATCACTCTGGCCCGCGGATCCTGATATATTAGCTGTATCCATCTTATAAACCCTTCCCCTATACCGACCCTTTTTAGAACTGCCCATAGATATTCCCATTCAATACAGTCGAATGCCTTTTGGGCATCCAGTGATAATACGGCTTTCTCCCCCGCTTCTGTTCTATTAGCTTCGATATTTAAATACAACCTTCTTATATTTGAGTATATCGTTCTGCCCGGTATAAAACCTGTTTGATCTAGGTTTATTATACCCTTAACCACCCTTGAAAGTCTATCGGCCAAAACTTTTGCCAAAATTTTAACATCGGTATTTAAAAGTGATATTGGCCTATATGATCCCGGGTCTAGTTGTTCTTTACCCTTATTTGGAATTAATGTTATAATTGCCTCTTTCATAGAGTCTGGTAAGTCCCCAATTTTTTTAGCCTCGTCCAATGTTGTTTTTAGTTCAGGTACTAACACCTGGGAGAAGGTTTTATAGATTTCAAAAGGGAGCCCGTCACTTCCTGGTGCCTTTTCAGATTTTACTTGCCCCAGGACCTTATTTATTTCTACGATTGATATTTCTTTTTCAAGAAATGTCTTTTGGGCCTGGGATATCTCCTTAAGAGGGATCTGATCTAAATACAAATCTAATTCTTGTTTTGAGTATCGTACCCTGGACTTGTATACCTCCTGGAAATATTTTACAAACACTTCTTTAACTCCTTCTGGTGTGTTAATTGTCTCACCCTTTTTATCTTTAATCACCCCTATCCAGGCTTTCTCTCTTTGATTTCTTGCTATATTTGCCAAGATTTTACCAACTTTTTCTCCCTCTGTGGCCAGCCGGATCCCTTGAAACCTTAATTCTTTCCTACTTCTCTCCATATGATATGCCTTTAACTTTTCCTGTTCTTCCTCCCATATTTTCTTATTATCGTCAGTGGGATATCTCATACATGTTGTTGCTAATTCCTGAACTTTTTTTTCCAAAGCAATCCCCTTTTCCCTGGTAATTTTTTTTAAATGATTCACTTTTTTACAAAGCAATCCTCTTAAATATGCTTTAGCCGTATCCCAAACAATTAACTTACTTGCGGAGTAATTATTCTCCCTAAAAATTTTTTTTAATTCTTCCATTATACTTTCTTTGTCTGGGATCATTGGTAACCAATGGGAGTTAAACTTAAACGGTAATAAGGCCTTCTTTTTATTCAGATCTAGTTCCATTACCACGGCATTATGATCTGATAGAGCCATGGGGAAATACTTTATTTTAATCCTATCATAGGACATCAGATTTTTATTTCCCAGGGCCATATCTATTCTAGACCAGGTTTGATGTGTTTTGGAGTAACAGGAATACATATTTTCATCCGGGTTCTGGAGACGCCAAACGTCAATCCAGTTAAATTCATGGGCTAGTTTGTAAAAATCTACTTTCTGTGTTCTTCCCCCTCTGCTAGGGGTTCTATCCCGGAGTGGATCCATTACCGCATTATAGTCTCCAATCGCAATCATTATAGCTTCCTGTCTATCCAGCATGAATTCATACAGTTGATATAAAATCTCTGGCGTATACGGGGGAGGAATATAGATATTTGCAATTACCATTTTAACCCCATCTATATTACAATATAGAAAGAGGTATCTGCCACAGTCATCGGCCTCACACATCAGACATTCCAATTTTATTTTATTGTGGATCAAAATTGAGACCCCTCTTGAATAAGTAGTGTATACAGAATGGTAACTTTCCCCTATCCATCTCTTCTGCAACCATCTTAAAGATTCCTTATCCAAATGTGTCTCTTGTAGGCAGATGACAGCCGGCAGAAACCCCTTCATCCACTCAAAGATAGCATACCTCTTCACTCTCTCCCTTAAACCCCTCGTATTCAAGGAAACAATCCTAACCATCTAGCAGAGGGGGAAGAAAAAAGAAAAAAAAAAAAAAAAAAAAAAAAATTACAACACGTCTCCCTCTCCCTCATACCACCCACACCCCCCCATCCCAAATAGCCCCCCTCCCTGCTGTACAGCAGTCGGGGCGACTCCATAACTTAGCATACTAGCTCCCTCCCTCTCCGCATCCCCCAGCCTCAAAGGCCCTCCCCATCCGCCCAATCGCTAACCTCCTCCGGAGTCTGAAAAAAAACAGTCCTGCCTTTATATTCCACCCTTAATTTTGCCGGAAAGAGTAAACTGTACTTTAAACCTGCTTCCCTTAATCTTTTCTTAACAAC
Source organism: Bufo gargarizans (assembly GCF_014858855.1). Classification (NCBI taxonomy): domain Eukaryota; kingdom Metazoa; phylum Chordata; class Amphibia; order Anura; family Bufonidae; genus Bufo; species Bufo gargarizans. Next base: position 98,136,432 of record NC_058084.1, read on the forward strand.
AATATACTCTTTCCTGTGGGCATTAGTGTGCGCAGAATAGTCTGGAAATAGCCTTATCTTTACACCCTGTATCTGGTACTTTTCGGAGGTTCTTGCATCATTTAATATTCTATCTCGATCCCGGCCTGATAAACATTTGACCAATATCTGTCTAGGAGATTCTCCTGGAACTCTCTTTCTTGTAGGGACCCGATGCGCTCTTTCAATAGCAAACAATGGAGATAGAGCACCTTCCATACAATTATCCCTTATCCATCTCTCCATATATTCGGTACAATTATCACCTTCTACGCGCTCTGGGATCCCTATACATCTTATATTAGATCTCCTTGATCTATCCTCTTGACTTATTATTTTTTGTTCCATCCTAGTATTCATTTCCTTTAACAGAACCACCTCTTTCTCCAATTTCTGTACCGAATGTTCCAAAACGGGAACCTTGTCTTCCATCTCATGTATGCGCTGCCTTATCTTCTCCATCTCAACCCGTATTACACTAACATCCATTTGCACAGCCCCGATCTGAGTCACCATATTCCCCATTAGGTTCTCCATCCTCGAGACAGTGCAAAGTATGTCTTTCATCATCTTTGCATCATTTTCTGTAAATACAGCTACTGTTCCCCTCTCCCCCCCTCCCACCAAAGTCCCACTATCCTGGACCAAATCTTGGGACCCTGCTTCTATCCTTCTCTCCCTTTGTGGGGACCCCAATCCAGGCGAGTTTGGAGCTAAAAATTTATTTAAGCCCTGCTGTTTGGGCCCAGTCTCCAATCCCGTAACTGATCTCCTATTACCACCCCCCATAGGGCCTTTCTTGGGTGGCATTTTGAAATCTCCTTACCTCCCTCCCCTACTCGCCTCCCGCCCACCCCCACCGAGTCCCCAGAAGCCAGATCAGAATAGACAAAGTGAGCACAACTTGTTAGTAAAAAAAAAAAAAAAAAAAAAAGAAAAAAAACCCCACCAAAACAGAAGAGGGGAAGGGAGAATGGGAACAAACAAAACAACAAAGGAAAACGTCCAGAATTAAAGATGCTGTCCTTATTTTTCATAGAGCACAAAAAGTCCCCTCAGGTTTAACCCAGCAGAGGGTTAAAAATACAAAAAGGAGAAAAAAAAAAAAAAAAAAAAAAGAATTCTTTTCTTTTTCTTTCCTCTTAGCAGAGTCGAATGTTAGTTGGACTATCCATTCCAGACCAGGATGTCAGCGTCTCAGTGTCTCCCAAGCCGGACCCCACAAGACCGCGGGCTGCCAGAGTCTCAGAGCGGGTATCGGCGCCCACTGCCACAGAATGTTAATATAGAGGGAGGTGGATAAATTCAAAAGAACGAGTTAAGACACTTTCCTAATGTCCATGAATACCACATAACAACAAAAAAAAAAAAAAAACTCCAATTCCTGAAAACAAAAAGAATAAGAAAGTCACAGTGGTGACCCAGCAGGTAATCACTTTGCAGTTTAAATACAAAAGTAAAGCCGCGTGAAGGTAGGTTGGTCCTTGATTAGTCCGAGAGAGTTTGACAATATTAAAGAGGGGGTTAGTCCATTAGAGAAAAGCAACTTCTTTAGTGGGTTAGGGTCAGGACACATATGAGAATATCATTAGAGGAAAACATAACAACTACGGCAATCTGTGTCTCCCACCCAATAGATGTCCTCAGTCCCACTCTTTTTTTTTTTCCTTTTTCCTTCCCTATTTCCTTGTTTCCCTCTCTCCACTCTTGTTTATTACTTTATTCCTTCCAGCTAGAAGGAGCATCAGAAGCAGACCCACAGAGCAATAAACTCCCTCTGTGTCGGGCCCGATAGTATTTTCAGCTGCTGTATATCTTGCCCCAAAAAAAAGTCATCAGAGACCGCAACAGAAACAGCAGCCCCAACCTCTCCAGCCGCTCCGACCTTAATACACAGCTCTCGCTGGCTCAGACGTATATCCTCTCCACTTCTCACTGCGGTGGGAAGCCACAAACTAACATTTGGTATTGCCAAACCTCCTTCCAACTTCAGACTTCTCCCAACGGCACAGTGGTCAAACCAAATCGGGGCCGGACAAGAGCCTCAACCTCAGCATCAACACCGACATCGGGGTCCCACAAGGCGTCTCAGAGCAGGCACAGCGTGGAATCTACAGCGGCTGCAAACATTGAATCAGCGGTCGGCGGCGGCGGTGGACGGACGGGCGGCCATCGTGCAGGAGCGCGGGGAGGCGGAGCCTAGCGTCACACGTCCGACGCTCCCATGCTCTGACTGTTATGAATTAACACATGTGAAATTATATACATAACAAAAAAGTGTGAAACAACTGAAAATATGTCATATTCTAGGTTCTTCAAAGTAGCTACCTTTTGCTTTGATTACTGCTTTGCACACTCTTGGCATTCTCTTGATGAGCTTCAAGAGGTAGTCATCTGAAATGGTCTTCCAACAGTCTTGAAGGAGTTCCCAGAGATGCTTAGCACTTGTTGGCCCTTTTGCCTTCACTCTGCGGTCCAGCTCACCCCAAACCATCTCGATTGGGTTCAGGTCCGGTGACTGTGGAGGCCAGGTCATCTGGCGCAGCATTCCATCACTCTCCTTCATGGTCAAATAGCCCTTACACAGCCTGGAGGTGTGTTTGGGGTCATTGTCCTGTTGAAAAATAAATGATGGTCCAACTAAACGCAAACCGGATGGAATAGCATGCCGCTGCAAGATGCTGTGGTAGCCATGCTGGTTCAGTATGCCTTCAATTTTGAATAAATCCCCAACAGTGTCACCAGCAAACCACCCCCACACCATCACACCTCCTCCTCCATGCTTCACGGTGGGAACCAGGCATGTAGAGTCCATCCGTTCATCTTTTCTGCGTCACACAAAGACACACTGGTTGGAACCAAAGATCTCAAATTTGGACTCATCAGACCAAAGCACAGATTTCCACTGGTCTAATGTCCAGTCCTTGTGTTCTTTAGCCCAAACAAGTCTCTTCTGCTTGTTGCCTGTCCTTAGCAGTGGTTTCCTAGCAGATATTCTACCATGAAGGCCTGATTCACACAGTCTCCTCTTAACAGTTGTTCTTGAGATGTGTCTGCTGCTAGAACTCTGTGTGGCATTGACCTGGTCTCTAATCTGAGCTGCTGTTAACCTGCGATTTCTGAGGCTGGTGACTTGGATGAACTTATCCTCCGCAGCAGAGGTGACTCTTGGTCTTCCTTTCCTGGGGCGGTCCGCATGTGAGCCAGTTTCTTTGTAGCGCTTGATGGTTTTTGTGACTGCACTTGGGGACACTTTCAAAGTTTTCCCAATTTTTCGGACTGACTGACCTTCATTTCTTAAAGTAATGATGGCCACTCGTTTTTCTCGTTTTTCTTTACTTAGCTGCTTTTTTCTTGCCATAATACAAATTCTAACAGTCTATTTAGTAGGACTATCAGCTGTGTATCCACCTGACTTCTCCACAACGCAACTGATGGTCCCAACCCCATTTATAAGGCAAGAAATCCCACTTATTTAACCTGACAGGGCACACCTGTGAAGTGAAAACCATTTCAGGTGACTACCTCTTGAAGCTCAGCAAGAGAATGCCAAGAGTGTGCAAAGCAGTAATCAAAGCAAAAGGTGGCTACTTTGAAGACCCTAGAATATGACATATTTTCAGTTGTTTCACACTTCTTTGTTATGTATATAATTCCACATGTGTTAATTCATAGTTTTGATGCCTTCAGTGTGAATATGCATTTTTGATAGTCATGAAAATAAAGAAAACTCTTTGAATGAGAAGGTGTGTCCAAACTTTTGGTCTGTACTGTATATAAAAAAATTAAGAACAACTTATAAATTACAGTCATGCTAATACATCACTTATATCATCTATGAAAAACAAATGGAAAATATTTTAGGGGATCATACTACATATAAAAAGTTGAGAGGCAACCCTACAAATGAATACAGAAAACAATTACTGACCCTGTTGGATAGGGGTTTGAAACAAGGTATTCTAAATAAAAAAATATTTGATTATCTGAACAACCAATATCCCAAGATCCCCGTTATATACTACCTCCCTAAGATCCACAAGGACCCAGAAAATCCGCCAGGGAGGCCAATTGTATCCGGTGTGGATTCTATTACAAGTAGAGTATCGGAATATGTGGATTCTTTCTTGCAAAGATATGTACCCAAGATTAAATCCTACCTCAGGGATATGAGACAGTTACTTGACCTGTTAAGGGATTTCAGTACAGTAACTGATAATACCTACCTTATGACAATGGACGTTACGTCCCTATATACAATAATCCAGATGGAAATTGGTCTACAGAGTGTAAAAAATTTTTATGGATCAGTATGAGCAGATAAAGGGGATTCAGAAAGTTTTTATCCTGGACTGTATAACCTATTGTTTGGAACACAAATTTTTTTGGTATGGAGAAGAATTTTATGTGCAGGTTTCAGGAGTTGCAATAGGTGCAAAATTTGCACCTAGTTTTGCAAACCAGTTTATGGAATTTTGGGAATATAAATATTTTGACTCACAGGCTTATACTCCTATAGTAAAAGGTAATTTATGTTTCTGGAAGAGATATGTAGATGATTGCCTGTGCATATGGCAAGGGGATGAGTTGTCAATAAGGGATTTTTTATCTTATATAAATAATAATAGCTGGAATATTACTTTTACGGAAAACATTAGTAAGGATAAAGTCCAGTTTCTAAACCTCGAAATCTCCCTGAATAAAGAGAAGATCCAAACCATCACATATTTTAAACCCACTGACAGAAACAGCTACATAGATAAAAGCAGCTTGCATTATGATCCATGGATCAATAACATTCCAAAGGGCCAATTTCAGCGGATAAAGCGGAGGTCAGGGATAATATTAGTAATAAGGATAAGGAGAAAGAATAGAGGGTAAGGAAGACAAGTATAAATTAGCGTTTATGACAACCTACTCAACATTTTGCCCACAAATAAAAAAAGTCATACAATAAAATTGGGATATACTAAAAAAAGATCCAGTCATTGGTGATTCTGTACCTAACCGCCCCCCTTTTATATTCAAAAAGGCGCCAAGTTTAAGGAATAAAATGGTGCATAGCTATATTGAAAACAGTCCAAACCCAACGCAGAGACGGACCGATTCACATGGTGAGGTTTTTGCAGCGGGTGTAAGAACAGAAGTAGCGCTGATAAAAAGATCAGGAATATCAATAAAGTTATAGTGGGGACAGATAGAAAAGAATTCAGAATAAAAGGAAATATGTCCTGAGAGACAGCAGGGGTTATATATAGAGATGTCGCGAACATAAAATTTTCCGTTCGCGAACGGTGAACGCAAATTTCCGGGAATGTTCGCGAACGGGCGAACCAGGCGAACCGCCATAGACTTCAATAGGCAGGCGAATTTTAAAACCCACAGGGACTCTTTCTGGCCACAATAGTGATGGAAAAGTTGTTTGCCGGAGGGGGATCCATGGCAAAACTCCCATGGAAAATAACGTAGTTGACGCAGAGTCGGGTTTTAATCAATAAAGGGCATAAATCACCAAACATTCCTAAATTGTTTGGAATAACGTGCTTTAAAACATCAGGTATGATGTTGTATCGATCAGGTAGTGTAAGGCCCCTTTCACACGGGCGAGTTTTCCGTGCGGGTGCGAAGCGTGAAGTGAACGCGTGGCACCCGCACTGAATCCTGACCCATTCACTTGTGCGTTGAGTAAAAATCGCAGCATGCTCTATATTGTGCGTTTTTCACGCGACGCAGGCCCCATAGAAGTGAATGGGGCTGGCAGAAAAACGCATAGCATCCGGATACCATGCGTTGTGTTGCGTTTTTCACGCTTGTAACTAAGCAACACTCAGGGAATTTAAAGACAGGAAGTAGGCGTTTTTCAGCGTCTGTCTGCGTCTATCTGCGTCAGTTTGGTGTCTGAGAAGAGGGAGAAAGTTTGCTGCCAAACTTTTCCAGCCCTTGCGGAGCACAAAAATGCCCAAAACACCACACATCATTGACGTTGAAAAACTGATTGTCCTGGTGCAGGAGAGGCCCTGCATCTGGGATCTTCGGGCTGCGGAGTACCAGGACCGCTACAAAAAGGAAGCTGCCTGGACGGAAATTACCCAGGATCTTTTTGCCCCAATCTGGGAGAAGACACAAGGCTCAAGTAGAAGGAATTTAAGTAAGTACACAATGTATACCATGTTTGAGCCTTTCAGTACTCCCTAGTATATAGGCGTTGTTATAGGTTATTGTTCCTAGTATATAGACGTAGTTATACGTTATTGTTCCTAGTATATAGACGTAGTTATACACGATTGTTCCTAGTATATAGACGTAGTTATACGTTATTGTTCCTAGTATATAGGCGTTAATTGACAATTTTTTATGAATAGATGTAGATATTGATACCTGTTCCTTTCATGTCCTTGTATTACCAGTTAAAGAGGTCAAGAATCGTTGGCGGAGCTGCAGGGACCAGTTCTGCAAAGAAATGAAACATCGTGGGCGGAGCGTGGCTGGTCCCCCCAAGAAAAGGCCCTATCTTTTCAGGGAGCAGCTGATGTTCCTGCGCGATGTTATGGAGCTGCGTCCGTAAGTTCATTTTATAGTCATACTGAAATTGTCATTTGAGTTGTATTTATGGTATGGACATATAGGTTACAGATGTAGCAGGGTAATACACATGCTTTATGTGACATGTGATGCTAACTAAATGCATTATGCAATAGCTTAGCACGGCATTTTGCTTAAAGATAACATGATTATTATAGACATTCAAGTTAAAGAGTGTGTGTGTTATTCCTGCTAAATCTGTACTTATAATGTAACTAAAGTATTGAAATTTCCACATGTTTATTAATTTTGTACTGTTTTTAGAACTGAAGACAACCTAGAGGAAGAAGCTGATGAGTCGGGCGCATGTGAGGAGGACACCACATCAGCCCAGCCTGAAAGTGGAGCTGGACCAAGCACAGCACCATCAAGGCCTCCTGCAGCATCTGGTGGCGAGTCCCCCACCTCCTCTCTGGCTCTACTCAGCAGGGCCAGACGACGGGCAATGCCTCCTGCCGATTCTAACATCAATTTGCAAGTTCTAGATTATTTATCTAGAGCACGGCAGGAGGATCATCACGACATGTTTGCCCGTAGTCTGGCCCATTTTATGCGTCAGCTACCTCCTGAACGACTACTGCGAACCAGAACTGCATTAGAAATAGTTCTGGAGGTAGCTAATCGCCCACAAGAGCCGACTGAAATGTTTGATGCGCTCGAAAGCCTGCGCTGTCATGGCAACATATTTAGCCCCCACCACCCCACAGGTAGTCAGCCCTCACAGGGCCCCCAACAATTTCAGCCCCAAAGGGATCCCTATGGCCCACCAATTGCCCCATATGTGCCACAGTATCAGGGGGAACCCAGTTACAGTCAGCAGGGCCCATCGTCCAGCCAACCTGGCCCAAGCCAATACTCTGGGCCCCCTTCCCAGACACAATTTAGTGGACCACAATATCAGGGCCCATCGTCCACTCAACCTGGGCCTAGTCACTACTCCGGGCCTCATTCGCAGCAACAAATTTCTGCCCCTCATTATCAGGGAGCCTCGTCGCCATCAAGACGTTATGTAAATTTATAGTTTATATTTGTTTACTGTTTATTTTATTTTTTTAAAAGCCAGAGTATATTGGAATATAGTGTGCAATAAAACACTTTTATTTTTCAAGTTTATAATTGTTAACTTTGGTGTTTATTTTGCACAAACACACACAATACAATATAGATTTATGATTTGTGGAAAACATCATTAGCCACAAAAGATCCATACATTTTACATTTTTTATTCACAATCTGTAAACACACATTTATGTATTGGATTTTTGGGCTATAATTGAAGAACTTTGGAGGGTGCGCACGGAGCTCAGCGTACAAGCCAAAAAAGAGTCCTTTGCTGGGCCGCTGCGAAAGTATAGGATGCACCCACATACGCTTCCTCCGCGGCTCCTCCTCAATGATTTCTGGCTGCTCCCCAAAACAACGGGACACCAGCCAGTGCAAAAAGACATGGTCAGTTGATGACAGGGTGAAAGTAGACATCCTGCAAAGGATAATCCAATAACAAAGACACACGTCAACCACACAAAAACCACTCCACCCAAAAAATGGAGCTGTCCAACAAAACACTGCATGCTGGGGCTATTTATATTGTCTTTGCATTACAGGTGAATCTAGTGGATGGATCCGTTTTTTTTCACGCATGTGAAAAACGCATGCCACATGCGCGTGAAATGCAACGCAATCGCATAGTAAAATTACAGCACTTGCTAGAAAAATCGCAAGCTTTTCACTGAACGCATCCTGAACGCATCCGGCCAAAAAACATGACGCCCGTGTGAAAGAGGCCTAAGGGTTACGCCCGCTTCACAGTGACAGACCAAGCTATGACAGACCAAACTCTCCATTTAATGCACCGCAAACAAACGCAAACAGTCCATTTGCACAACCGCAAACTCTCCATTTGCACAAGGTTGGATACCAAGCTAGCCATGTCCCGTTCCTTGTACTCACTGACGTCATTGAAGGTCTCTTCCTCCACCCAGCCATGTACAACACCAAGGGTCCCCGAAAGGTGACAACAAGCCCCCTGGGACGCCTGCTGTGGTTGGTCTTCCACCTCCTCAAAGCCACCTTTTTCCTCTGACTTCTCTTCTTCAGACTCTCTCTCTGCGTTGCTGCAGGTTCAGCAATCGACGACGACAAGGTTGCTTCTGGTGGTGATGGTGACCACAACTCTTCCTCTTCATGCTCATCTACGGCCTGATCCAACACTCTTCGCAGGGCATGCTCCAGAAAAAACGCATATGGGATGAGGTCGATGATGTTGCCTTGGGTTTGCCTGACCAGGTTTGTCACCCCCGCAAAAGGACGCATTAGCCTACAGCCATTGTGCTTGAGCGTTCAGTAACGCCGGCAAAAAATACCCAGCTCCGCAGAGGCTGATCTCGTTTTATTAAATTAAAAAAATCTGTTCTTAACAGTTTAATCTCTGTTTTGTCCCCTATCAGGGGTCGGTATATGGAATAGATTTTAGGAACCGGGAGATGGGAAAAGATGGTTGGTCGGTCCTCTTACTTCCAATTTGGGGCACTGTGCGTGCGCCGTGCAATGTACTGTGCCACCCTAAATGAGTGGTGTGTTAATTAGTACTTTTCTTATCAGTTTAATCCCTGTTATGTCCCCAATCAGGGGACGTGTATTGAATAGATTTTAGACAACCGCAAAGAGCTGTCAATAGTTGACACACTCATGACATAAATTTTATTCCTCTATGCGTCAATCTTGGTGTAGTGATGACTTTGCTCGTCCGCACGTTTGGGAGATTGCAGGCGATGGCGGTTTTTCAAAGCCTATGGTTGTGCTGAGGTATTTCAGTGACCGTTAAGTGACCCAGAAAACAATGATTCTGCAGTGTGGGCCAATTGTTGGCCTAGTAGGCTTTAATGATCACCTTAGATGATCACACAGAAAATTAATGTTTTTTCTATGCAAAATTATCCAGCCGATCGCTTTTGGTCTGTTCACAATAAAGCAACAACCTTATCATCTGGGGTGTGCCAACATTGCCAACACACTCATAGAGGTGATCGCTTGATTGTGATACGCAAGCCCGTTCACCACAACAAGGTAAAGTTCACAAAGGGGAATTGACACATGCATGTGCCTTTTTTTTTGTTTTGTTTTTGCAGCCACAGGGCAGCACCAGAGGCCAGAAAAATTAGGCATGTACACATGCCTGAAAAATTAGGTATTGTAGCAGCGGCCGGAAAAATGTATGTTTTCCAGGCAGAAAGTGCACTAAAACATTGCGGCTTGAACCCTAGTTGATGGCGGAGAAGTCACGAAAGTCATTTGGCATGCAGAGATTAAATACAGCAGCGTATGGACCATTTTTAGCCCAAGGCATCTCATCAGGGACTGACAGTGGGCGATACATTTGACTAAAAAGTCAAATGTATCGCCCACTGTCAGTCCCTTCGGGATCCATGCCTCATTCATCTTAATAAGGTGAAGTAATCTAGACTTTTTTGACCTAGGCGACTTCTCTTCTCAGTGACAATACCTCCTGCTGTGCTGAAGGTCCTTTCTGACAGGACACTTGAAGCGGGGCAGGCCAGATTTGGATAGCTCAGGCCACAGGTCAAGCCTGCAAACTCAGTAGTCAAGGGGTTCATCGCTCTTCAGAGTGTCGATATCTGCAGTTAAGGCGAGGTTGTTCTCTGAGGGTGGACCCCCGAAGCGCTGTGGCTATGCGTAGGACTTAAAAAGCTCTGCACGTCCTCCATCAACAACACGTCTGTAAAGCGTCTTGTCCTTGCCCGCGTGGTCGTGGTAGGAGGAGGATTACTTTCACCTCTTCCCCTGTTAGATTCCCATTGTGCTGTGACATCACCCTTATACGCTGTGTAAAGCATACTTTTTAACTTGTTTTGGAACTGCTGCATCCTTTACAACTTCCGGTAATTCTGTAACATTTCAGCCACTTTCTGCTCATACCGGGGGTATAGTAGCGTGGCCACCCAGTACAGGTCGTTCTCCTTCAGCCTTTTTATACGAGGGTCCCTCAACAGGCATGACAGCATGAAAGACCCCATTTGCACAAGGTTGGATGCCGAGGTCCTCATGTCCCGTTCCTCGTCCTCCAGGAAGAAAACAAATGGGATGATGTTGCTGATGGTGCCTTCAGTGCGACTGACTAGGTTTGTCACCTCCTCAAAAGGACGCATGAGCCTACAGGCATTGCGCATGAGCGTCCAGTAACGTAGCAAAAAAATACGCAGCTCTGCAGAGGCTGTCCTAGCACCCCGGTCATACAAATACTTGTTGATGGCTTTTTCTTGTTGGAGCAGTCGAACATTAGGAGTGTTGAATTCCAACGTGTCGGGCTGTCGCAAATCAAGCGCCTCACTGGCATGTTGTTTCGCTGCTGAATATCTGAAAAGTGTGCCATGGCCATGTAGGAACACCTGAAATGGCCACACACCTTTCTGACCTGCTTGAGGACGTCCTGTAAGCCTGGGTACTTATGCACAAAGCATTGTACGATCAGATTCAACACATGTCCCATGCACGGCACATGTGTCAACTTGCCCAAATTCAATGCCGCCAACAAATTGCTTCCGTTGTCACACACCACTTTGCCGATCTCCAGTTGGTGCGGAGTCAGCCACTGATCCACCTGTGCGTTCAGGGCGGACAGGAGTGCTGGTCCGGTGTGACTCTCTGCTTTCAGGCAAGTCAACCCCAAGACGGGGTGACACTGTTGTATCCGGGATGTGGAATAGCCCCTGGGGAGCTGGGGGGGTGCAGTTGATGTGGAGCAAGACGCAGCAGAAGAGGACTCAGCCGAGGAGGTTAGCGAAGAGGATGGAGTAGGAGGAGTAGAAGAGGTTGGAAGCAGGCCTGCCTGCAAGTTGTGGCGGTGTCAGCAACTCCTCTGCAGAGCCACGCATTCCACGCTTGGCAGCCGTCAGCAGGTTTACCCAATGCGCAGTGTACGTGATATACCTGCCCTGACCGTGCTTTGCAGACAAGATTGCCCCAACACTGTGTGCCAGACATGCCATTAACTTCCACTGCGGTGTCCCAATAGCTACAAATTTTTTTAAGGCCTCAGACTCCACCAGCTTGTATGGTAAAAGCTGGTGGGCTAAGAGTTCTGAAAAGCCAGCTGTCAGACGCCGGGCAAGGGGGTGACTCTGTGACATTGGCTTCTTACGCTCAAACATTTCCTTGACAGACACCTGACTGTGGGCAGATGAGCAGGAACTGCTGAAGGTGAGAGGCGGAGTGGCGGGTGGTTGAGAGAGGGCAAGGAGGACAGCAGTGGTTGACGTGGCTGAAGATGCTGGACCAGAAATTTTTCAAGATGGGTGGTGACCATGGTGGCCATTTTGAAGTCGGACATTTTGAATCCAACTTTTGTTTTTTCAATAGGAAGAGGGTCATGTGACACATCAAACTTATTGGGAATTTCACAAGAAATATAATGTTGTGCTTGGTTTTAACGTAACTTTATTCTTTCATGTGTTATTTACAAGTTTCTGACTACTTATAAAATGTGTTCAATGTGCTGCCCATTGTGTTGGATTGTCAATGCAACCCTCTTCTCCCACTCTTCACACACTGATAGCAACACCGCAGGAGAAATGCTAGCACAGGCTTCCAGTATCTGTAGTTTCAGGTGCTGCACATCTCGTATCTTCACAGCATATGACAGCGTCCTGACAGCATATGCTGTGAAGATACGAGATGTGCAGCACCTGAAACTATGGATACTGGAAGCCTGTGATAGCATTTATCCTTTGGTGTTGCTATCAGTGTGTGAAGAGTGGGAGAAGAGGGTTGCATTGACAATCCAACACAATGGGCAGCACATTGAACACATTTTATAAGTGGTCAGAAACTTGTAAATAACTGATGAAAGAATAAAGTTACGTTAAAACCAAACACATTATTGTTTTTCTTGTGAAATTCCCAATAAGTTTGACGTGTCACATGACCCCCTTTCTGTTGAAAAAACTAAAGTTGGATTCAAAATGGCCGACTTCAAAATGGCCACCATGGTCACCACCCATCTTGAAAAGTTTCCCCCCTCACATATACTAATGTGCCACAAACAGGAAGTTAATATCACCAACCATTTCCATTTTATTAAGGTGTATCCATATAAATGGCCCACCCTGTATTTATAATATACTTTCTAACATAGAAAGTATATTATAGTTCAATTGTATGGTGCAGCAGTTGTGTGCGGTTCTGCTGCGATACTGAAGCCACAAAGAGTGCCAAACGCTATTGGAACAAATAATTTCTACTGGTGTGATTTACCAGTAGCCCCCCCAAAAAAACTGATTGAAGGAGGGGTGTTATATACCAATAATATACTTTCTATATAGTGCATTTAGGTAGTGCAGTATTTGTTTGCGGTTTTGCTGCGTTACCGCATCCACACAGAGTAAAAAACACTACTTGAAGAGATAATTTCTACTGGTGTGATTTACCAGTTGCCCACCCAAAAAAAACTGATTGAGGCAGGGGTGTGATATACCGTCTTCCACAAATATTGCTCTTCTTTAGGGACTTTTGTCACAGGGTCATTTTGAAAATGACAGGAAGAGGCAGGCCATTCTGCAGGGGTGGTAGGGTTCGGGCTGGTGCACCAGGCCGCAGCCTAAGTGGGAAGTTGCAGAAGGTGCGTGGTTGACTTGGTTGAGTGGCTCACTCAGCCTTTTGTTTCTGCACCCTCCTAATCCATTTTTTTCTGCACCCTCTTCATTCTCTGCTGTGTGGACCCCCAAAGACACCACCACCACAACTATATCCCCTCCGCTCGAGTCAGAGGAATTATTTTACCATCTATTACAAGACCATACTGATGCACAGCCATTATTGGCATCGGATCAGGAAGAGGAGGTATCAACGGTCACCACTCAGCAGTCTGATGACAGTACCCAGATCACCCCAAGGAGGGTGGTCCCCGCTGTTGCTGCCTACTCTGAGATCTCTAATGTTAGTGGTGGTGAAGGTGATGAATCCGATAATGACGTGTCTATGGACGTCACGTGGGTGCCCACAAGAGAGGAAGAGGAGGGGAGTTCAGAGGGAGAGACGTTGCAGCAGATAGGGAGGAGAAGAAGGAGAAGCAGGAAAAACTTAAAGTGCACAGGAGGCAAAAAGTAGACTGCTAATGTATCTGGAACGAGCCATCCACCATGCACGGTCACATCTGGCGCTCCCAGGATGCCGGCACATGGCTTTGCAGTGTGTTTTTTTTTTTTAAAGTGTCAGCTGCTGACAATTGTGATGCCATCTGCAGCCTGTGCTGTCAACGCATAAGTCGCAGTAAGCCCAACACTCACCCTGGGACGACTGGCACCTGGCCTCCCATCACCAAACCCAGTGGGAGAAACACAGTCAGAACCCACAAAGCCACACTCTCGGCGCTCCCCGTCCTGCCTCTTCTCCTTCTCCTCTCTCCTCCCAGTTGTCCTTCACTCCACTCTCCACCGTGCCATGGTCACATTCATCTGGCAAAAGGCAGTCCCCAAAAGTTTGAGCGAAAAAAGATGATGACGCCAGATAACCCTCTTGCCCAACTGCTTACCGCTGACTTGTCAAAACTGCTAGCACGCCAACTACTGCCATATAAACTGATGGACTCGGAGGGCTTTAGAAAAATTGTGGCCATTGGAACACCGCAATGGAAGGTCCCCGGAAGGAAATACTTCTCCCAGAAGGGCATCCCAGAGCTATATGGCCACGCTCAGTGGCAAGTGAATGTATCTCTGGCATACAGTGTCGGTGCCAAGATACATCTGACCACAGTCACGTGGTCTAGAAAACACGGGCAGGGAAGGTACATAACTTTTACTGCCCACTGGGTGAACCTTTTGACGGCCATCAAGTATGCAACCTGTGGCACCAGTGTAGATTTAGTGTTACTGCCACTGATTGCATGCAGGCCTGCCTCTTTTTCTCATCCTCCTACCCCATCCTTCATAAACTCCTCAGCTGACTCCTCCTTTTCCGCTGCTACCGTCTCTTCTACTGCGCCCCCAAAGCTCCCCAGAACCTATTCAAAATGCCAGGTAAGGCTACTTTCACACTAGCGTTCGGCTGTCCGCTTGTGAGCTCCGTTTGAAGGGGCTCACAAGCGGACCCAAACACTTTCGTCCAGCCCCAATGCATTCTGAGTGGACGCGGATCCGCTCAGAATGCATCAGTCTGGCGGCGTTCAGCCTCCACTCCGCTCAGCAGGCGGACACCTGAACGCTGCTTGCAGCGTTCGGGTGTCCGCCTGGCCGTGCGCAGGCGTGCGGATCCATCCAGACTTACAATGGAAGTCAATGGGACGGATCCGTTTGAAGATGACACACTATGGCTCAATCTTCAAACGGATCTGTCCCCCATTGACTTTCAATGTAAAAGTCTGGACGGATCAGTTTAGGCTAATTTCACACTTAGACATTTTTTGACAATATAATGCAGACGGATCCGTTCTGAACGGAGCCACCGTCTGCATTAATATGAGCGGATCCGTTCAGAACGGATCCGATCGAACGCTAGTGTGAAGGTTGCCATGCTGGGCTGTGGCTGTTGTGCCTGGAAGCCAAAAGCCACACCGGTCCTGCACTCCTTTCAGCTTTGAGGTCACAGGTCGAACAGTGGCTAACCCCGCTCAATTTGACAGTTAGTAAAGTGGTGTGCGACAACGGTGCCAATTTGCTGAGCGCGCTAAAACAGGGCAAAATTACACACATGCCTTGCATGGCACACGTCCTGAACTTAGTCGTGCAGCAATTCATTGCCAAATACCCCGGGGTCTAGGATATCTTGCGGCAGGCCAGGAAAGTCTCTGGCCATTTTAGAAGATCTTACATGGATATGGCTCGCCTTGCTGACATTCAGCGGTGACACCGCCTGCCCATCAGACGTCTGATTCGTGACTGCCCAACACAATGGAATTCCACCTTGTATATGCTTGATAGGCTCCTGCAGCAGAAATGACTACCTGTATGAAGTCTGTGGCAGGACAGGTTCTGGGGAGATTGTTTTTTTTTTTCACCGCGCCAGTGGCTGCTCATGCGTGAAGCATGCAGACTTCTGCGGCCATTTGATGAAATCACCAAACTGGTCAGTCGCAGCCAGGGCGCCTTCAGTGACATCGTACCTTAAGCCTTCTTTCTGGAGCTTGCATTGTGTCATGTCATTGATCAAGCCATCGAGGAGCAGGAGCAGAAAGATGAGGAAGTCGCAATGCTGGATGAATTCCCAGGGGGGCTACTCCATCTGAGACAAGTCAACAACAGGAGTCTGAAGAGGAGTCAGAGGAGGATGGTGCCGCGGCAGAGGAGGAGCAATAAGAGCATGCTTTAAATGTTTCTGGAATCCCCGGTGTTGTCCGTGGCTGGGGGGGAGGAGAATGAGTACGACATTAACCTGGATGATGAGCAGGAGTCAGGCCACTCCACCACTTCCAGTTTAGTGCAAATGGGGGCCTTCATGCTCCCGTGTTTGAAGAGGGACCCCTGTCTAAAAAGCGTAAATGTTAAGGACCAGTAATGGGTGGCAACGTACTTAGACCCCTGTCACGGAAGGTATGTCAGCAGGGAAATAACCAAACACAGGGAAAATAAACAGAGCAATAGACAAGGCCCAAAATCTAGGGAGAAAGGGTCACCCCATAGCGATCCCTGAAGCTTTCCCTATACTGCTGTACACATGTGCATACCCTTATGGCGGATATGCACATGCCCTCGTGCCTACGTTTATATACCCTTGGAAAACTCTAAGCAGAAGGGAAAGGGGAAGAGGCGACCTACTTCCTCAAGCAGGAGGAAGCAAGCAACTCCCTAGAGGCCTAGACAAAAGACAACAAGGAAAGAAACAGAGAGGACTTATCTTAAGCTGAGCTGGAGCAGACAATCCACAACATATCCAAAGCCCACAGGAATAATCTATAACCCGCACAGGTCACTGGGAGAAGGAGGAATAAATAGCCTCGCTAACAAACATCCCAGTACACCTGAGGGAAGGTGGATCCAGCTCAACTCAAACCAAAACAAAGAGACAAGTCAAACATGTGCAGCCAGCCTGGCAGATCTCCTCACATTCACAGGGCAAGGAGTGACAACCCCCGGTACAAACACGCAAATGGCGGAAATTTTATCAACATCACAGAGGGCTGTCAGAATGCAGCATTGCCAGGCCTTGCTTCGAGAAATGCTGCATTTTGCTTTTCCGGGCACTGGCAGAGGAGTTTTCACTCACAGAGAAACATTTGCGGGTACCAATCCTTCCTAGCATGCTAGAAGATGGCAGTTTGAAGATGTGTTGGTGACTTTGGATATGAGATCATTCTTGCAGCCAACCCTTTGACAGCTGTCCTCCGGATCCAGCCTCAGGGAACGCCTAGACCGACAGGTGTCCAACTAACCGTTAACCCGATGTGGACTCTCTGAGAAGCGATGAACCTCTGGACTACTGGGTGTGCAGGCTTGACCTGTGGTCAGAGCTGGCACAATTTGCCAAGAAACTGATGGCTTGCCCCTCATCCAGTGTCCTGTCCGAAAGGACATTCAGCTCAGCAGGGGGATCGTGACCGATATGCGCACTCGCCTAGCTCACGACAGTGTGGACTATCTCACATTTCTAAAAATGAATGAGGCATGGATCTCGGAGGAATTCAACACATGTGATGAGTTGACCACGTTTGATTGAATTTCCTCATGATAGCCCACAAATATAGGCCACCAGCCAGAACAAATCATGGTCCCTATCTTAGGTAAATACAGCAGCATAAAAGGCCTTTTATGTCCATTGAATGCCTAATTTTTGTGGCCTGTACTGGCCGACAGTTATTTTTTTTTCCTGTGACCACCTAATGTACCTCCAGCCACAGAATCCAAAAGTTTTTTGCTGTCAGGTGAATGCCTATTGGCAAATTTTTGGGGCCTGTACTGGCCTACAGTTACATATTTATCCTGTGAATGCCTAATGTACCTCCAGCCACAGAATCCAAAGTTCTTTGCTGTCAGGTGAACGCCTATTGGCTAATTTTTGGGGCCTGTACTGGCCTACAGTTACATATTTATTCTGTGAATGCCTAATGTACCCCCAGCCACAGAATCCAAAGTTCTTTGCTGTAAGGTGAACGCCTATTGGCTAATTGTGGGGGCCTTTACTGGCCTACAGCTACATATTTATCCTGTAACTGCCTAATGTACCTCCAGCCACAGAATCCAAAGTTCTGTGCTGTCAGGTGAATGCCTATTGCCTAATTTTTGGGGCCTGTACTTGCCGACAGTTAAATTTTTTATCTCTAGCCACATAATCACACCCTTGTCTCACTCCTCTGCCTCTCATTATGGTGGCATATGAACCACATTCACCATAAGGACCTTCTAATGTCACAGGGTCATGTGACTGTGCCCCCCACCCTGTACTGTGCTCCTCAACCAGTACTGTGCCCCCTTATACCCTGCATTGTGTCCTCTTACCACACCCTGTGCAGTGCCCCTAGTCATTCCCTGTACTGTGCCCTCTTAAACTCTGGTTTATCTGGTCACAGTATGGCGGTGTTATGCGGTCACTCTGCAGAGGTGTTATCCGGTCAATGTATAGCGGTGGTATCCAATATCTGGATGGCCATAACTGTATCCCACGCCATCCTTTTTTAGACCAGGCATGAGCGAGAAAAATATGCAGATTGCGGTGCTAAGGACCTTTGCGCCACAATCTGTGTCAGAAATACGCCTAACATAGACGTATTTCTATATAATAAATGATCACCTAATTGTATTATCATTTGGGGGTAGGGCTAATATCTTTATATTATATAGATTCTAGTGTATTAAACTGTGCCCTGTATTTCACAGTAGAAAATGATCCTTGGGAAACACAGTCCTCATCCCTGACCACCAGGACAAGTTAGCGCTCTGTCAGTACATGGCGGCCTCCCCTCTCCGCAACACTGCTACGATGTGCACTGGGGCTTATTCTGACACTAGGTCTGGGTTCACATCCTATTTTTGCCATCTATTTAATGCATAGCAAAATTGTATGCATTAACAGATGCCTCAGACTGGTTCCGTACAGTGGCGTCCATTCACCATACAGTTTCATGGTAAAAAACAAAATTACGTTAATGTATGCATTTTCTTATGGCCTCTGCAGGATACAAAAACGTGGAGTGCTGCACATCTGTATACATCAAACCGATAGGAAATTTTCTAGGATCCAGCAGGGCACATTTTTGATAGTTTCCCTTTAAGACACAAAAAATGGATCATGTGATATGTCTATTTTTAATTTTTTCCTATTTTTTACAATTTTATATGTCTCTTTTTATGGGAAAGGGACTTTTTTAAATTGGATTATTTATTTATTTTTAATATTGTCCCACTATGGGATTTCCACATTACAGGGTCTGATCCCTGTTTCAATGCAGCACAATACATCTGTATTGTACTGTACTGGCTATCAGTATATTACACAGTGTAATACACTGATAGTTTGCCTATGAGACCCAGCCTGGGGGCTGGGCCTCATAGGCCTCCTTAGCTGCCTGACCCCAAGACCTTTGAATATTCTTGGGGATGCCATGGAAACCATCGGGTCTCCATCTCCTGACCCGATGGCTCAGGAGAGGGAGTTCAAACCTCCCATATGAGGGGTTAAACCACTGGCATAGATGCTGGTGGATGCAACATGGGTCCAGCTGTCAGTAACAGCAGGATCCCTTCCACTGATCGCGGCACTGCATTTGGGGGAAGGGAAGGACCCAGGACGAGAAAGATCCTCCTGGGGCACAACGTGCCAGCCATTTAGGATGAGCATTCTCGTCCTGGGTCCTTAAGGGGTTAATGGTTACTTTTTATAAGTAGCATTGGCATATACGTAGTATACATACAGTAGGCAGGTGTGTAAAAAATCTTGCAAAGTAACAACGCTTTCAAAAATAGAACTGTTAATAGTTTGAATTTAAATGTATTCTGCAGCAGGACAACTCCAAGCATAGAGCATAGAGCCAAGGCCAGTAAGGCCCCTTTTACATGGGCGAGTTTTCCGCGCGAGTGCAATGCTTGAGTTGAACGCATTGCACCCGCACTGAATCAGGACCCATTCATTTCTATGGGGCTGTTCACATGAGCGGTGATTTTCACGCATCACTTGTGCGTTACGTGAAAATTGCAGCATGCTCTATATTGTGTGTTTTTCATGCAACGCAGGCCCAATAGAAGTGAATGGGGCTGCTTGAAAATCGCAAGCATCCGCGACCATGTATTCAGAATGCTATTATTTTCCCTTATAACATAATACAATCTACAGAACACCGATCCCAAGCCCGAACTTCTGTGAAGAAGTTCGGGTTTGGGTACCAAACATGCCGATTTTTCTCACGCGCGTGCAAAGCACATTACAATGTTTTGCACTCGCGTGGAAAAATCGTACATGTTCCCGCAACAAACCCGCTCCTTTTCCTGCAAAGCCCGTGTGAAAGAAGCCTAAGAGTTATCTTTAGAGTAAAGAAGAACAAGGAATTCTGGAACTGATGATATGGCCTCCCCAGAGCCCTGATATCAACATCATTAAGTCTGTCTGGGATTACATGAAGAAGTAGAAGGATTTGAGCAAACTTACATCCACAGAAGAGCTGTGTGTTTGGAAACACCTCCATGCTGAATTTCTTCAAAAACTGTGTGCAAATGTACCTAGAAGAACTGATGCTGTTTTGAAGTCAAAGGGTGGTCACACAAAATACTGATTGGATGGTGGCTTCATGTTCCGGTCCCCTGAGTGTTGATATCCAATGCAGCATGGGCACAGTCACATGCTCTGCTATGGCCAATGACTGATTAAGGTAGTGCAAAGGATCGGATTTTCTAGTCAGAGAGGCAAGCTGATTTACTTGAGAACATCTCATTTTTCCTGGAGAAAACCTTTAACACTTCTACTTTTGAAAGCATCCTTTGCAGCATTTTCTCACACCTACCAATTTTTTTTCGACAGGATAATAAATTAAAAAGGAGTCTGTCACCAGCAACATTGTATATATATCCAAGTCCAATGCCAAATGCAATGCATTCAAAAGTCTTCAGACCCTTTCACTTTTTTCATATTTTGTTCTGTTGCGGCCTTGTGCTAAGATAAAAAAATAAAATAAAATAATCAAGTTTTCCCCCATCATTCTGCACTCAATACCCAATAATGACAAAGTGAAAACTGAATGTTGGAAATCTTTCCTAATTTGTTGAAAAGGGAAAACTTTGACATACTTTGACTCAAGACTTAGTTGAAGCACCTTTGCCAGTGATTACAGCCTCCGGTCTTCTTTGGTATTATGCAGCAAGTTTTGCACACTAGGATTTGGGGATTTTCTGCAATTCTTCACTGCAGATCCTCTGACATTCAGTCAGGTTGGATGGGGAGCATCAATGGACAGACATTTTCAGGTCTCTCTGGAGATGTTCAATTGGGTTCAAGTCAGATCTCTGGATGAGCCACTCAAGGACATTCACAGAGTTGTCCCTAAGACAATCCTGCATTGTCTTGGCTAAGGGTCATTGTCTTGTTTGGAGGTAAGCCTTTAGCACAGTGTGAGGCCCTGACCACTCTTGATCAGGTTTTCAGTAAGAATATCTCTGCATTTTGCTTAATTCACCTATCCCTGAACCCTGACCAGTCTGGGAGTCCCAGCTGCAGAAAAACACCCCCTCAGCAGGATGCTTCTGCGACCATGCTTCACTGTAGAGATGGTATTGGGTAAGTGGTAAGCAGTACCTGGCTTTCCCTAGACATGATGCTTAGAATAGGAGACAAAAATTCAGTTTTGGTTTAATCAGACCAGAGAATCCTGTTTTTCCACAGTCCTATTTTATTTATTTTTTTATCAAACTCCTAGTGGGCTTTCATGTGTCTTTTACTAAGTGCTTCTCTCTGGCTACTCTGCCAAAAAGCCCAGATTGGTGGAATGCTGTAGTGTTGTTTGACCTTCTGGAAGTAAGTAATGGTTGTTCCAAATGTTTTCCATTTAGGAATTATGGAGACCACTGTGTTCTTGAGAACATTCAATGAAGCAGAATTCTTTTTATATTCTTCTCTAAATCTGTTCTGTCACACAATCATATCTCTGAGCTCTACAGCCAGTTCTTTCTTCTTCATGGCTTGGTTTTTGCTCTGATATGCATTGTCAGCTGTGAGACCTTATATAGACATGGATGTGTCTTTCCAAATTATATCCAATCAACTGAATTTACAACAGGTGGACTCCAATCAAGGTGTAGAAACATCTCAAAGACGAGCAAGAGAAATGGAAGGGCCCAGAGATAAATTTCAAGTATTATAACAAAGGGTCTCAATACTTATGTCATGCAAAATTTAGTTTTCCAAAATTCAGTTTTCACTTTCTCATTATGAGGTATTGAGTGTCGGTTGATGGAGGGAAAACTAGATTTTTTTTAAATAGTAGCACAAGGCAGTAACATAACAAAATGTGAAAAAGTGAAAGGGTCTGAACACTTTTCATATGCATTTTAGGTATTGCTCTCCTGACCCTTTATTCTATGAAGGTCATCTGCCTATCACCTCATGCACAGTGCAGCCTGGGGACGCAAGCAAGTCTACTTCATGCGCATCAATATGCGAATGACTGGAGTGGCAAGAAAACAAGATCACATATCCGCTCCTGAACCTATCAAACAATCTGGATTGGACAGGAAAAGAGCAGAATTTGGGTAAAACGAGAGCAATCATTGCATTAAATTCCTCATATACATATTAACAAAAAGTAGAATTTCTCTGCAGGGTAGCTGAGGATCGACAAAATTTGACACTGGGCTTGATTACATAGGGATGTTGCTGGTGAGTCTCTTTAAGCTCTGTTCACTCTGGCGTTATGACTTCTGCAATTTTACAGGATCTATAATAGTGTCATTATGATCTGTTGTTCTGTCTATTGACTTATAATGGACCTGGCAGTCTTTTTGTGCTTAAAAACAAATGCAAGTGGTAGCAGAACCTATGCATTGGTGCTTTTTCATCAAGTTATCATTACTTCTGAATCGTGTAGCATGCTGAATAATCCTATCTGTCAAAAAAACAAATGCTTGATAAACCCAGTAAAAAAGATCTATCATCAATACTGCAGAAATGGAAGCCATGACAGCAGTGTGAGCTTAGCCTTTGGCTAATTTTACACCAGCGTTTAGAGATCCCTCAGGCTGTTCCGCTTGGGAACAGCCTGCTGGATCCATCAGTGCCGGATACTGCCGGAATGCTGTCTGACCTCACTAACTATAATATGAAATCCGGCAAATATGCAGAGAATCAGCCATGTCTGGCTGATTGCTGGCATTCTATGTCAGAAGAGCCTGCAGGAATACACTAACAGCAGTGTGAAACAGGCCTTAGGATTGGTTCACATTTGCATTATGGCTTTTGATCTTAATTGTAATGAATACATTAATTTACAATCAAGTTTCCATTTTTTTTTGTTATGCCAAGAATGACACCATACTAGAGATGAGCTAATTTCTTAAAAATGTATATCCTGTCCAATTCTAACTAATCATTAAAAAAGATTTGATATGGGTCTGAATTTATTCTAATTTCTACCCAAATCATAAATACTTTAATTGGCTTTAAAATTGGTATATGACACTATAAGGTTACCTAGGTCTCCATCTTTTTTTTTTCATTTTTTAACACAAAGAAAGCAATAGTAATTAATGTCAGAGTGACAATGACATATAAAACTATGGGTAAATGCTTGATCGATCGTGTTAACAAACAGCTTGTTATAAACACTCTGTACCGTCCAGCTAAAACTTTTAAAAATGTAAATAAAATCCCCACAATCATCCCTTGTTTGGTGACAGATACCTTCCTGTGTTTAAACACACAAAGTGGTATTGGAAAAAATGGGGGTAGATAGCTGCCTATGTATATACAAATACACAGGAATATAGGAAAAAAACAGAAGCTTGTTCTGAACAAGAGTCCAAATTATGCCTTAAAGGAGGCAGATGCCGGGCCATGTTTACACACATGCACTAATATTTGAAAAGATAAAAAATTCTTCCTTTTTTTGCACAACGGCAAAACAATGTTGATATGGAATCTCCCAGACAAAGCAGTAGATGTTTGTCTGAGTAGGGGAAGTAGTAGTCAAGGCATGGATAACAGCTGCATCAGCAACAGCAATACAGTATAAAATGTGATGATAGACAGACAGCATCAGTGGAATGATTGGGCCAGCAACGAAAAGCCACTGACTACAATGGCAGACCTATTCATTGGCATAATTCATTTTGACAAATGCAATATTTTGTACACTTGTACAGGACATGTTTGTCCATTTGGATGTGAAAATATCACCGGTTGTATTAAAAATCCTCTCTGAAATGACACTGGAGGCTGGACAAGACAGTACAACAAGAGCAAATGTCACAGACGTTCCTGTGGCAGGTACCAGGAGATCAGAGAGGCTGTCAACAAGTGGGTTAAATTGAAAAGTTCCTTGTGGATCTTATTGTGTCTGTGTTTTGGTGACTGTCACACCCCTTGCTCCAGGTGTTGCTTGTTGGTAATTTACCTTCCCCATAAGTATTCGCTTCTCACTCTTGGAGGTTGAAGTTTATAGATTTTCTTTGTGTCTTCTTACTAGCTGGTCAGTTGTACTCTGCGGTGCTTCTGGAGTTGCCAGTTTTCTACTTTAAGCTAAGTCTTGTTTTTTCTTATTGTATTGTGTTTGTTATATCCCCTGTTGTTTGTATCTGGGCCTAAGACAGAGACTTCCATTCGTCCATCTGGGGAGGAATGGGTTGTCTCTGGTCCTCACCTTATTCCAGGGCCTTAAAGTGAAATAAGGGCCTAGGTATCCTGCATATGAATATTACTACCTTCAAGGTCTATTCATATTGATAGGTAGTTAGGGTCCGGATTAGGGTTGTTTAGGAGGTGACCTGTTCCTTCCCTAGTTTCCAGGCCCAGTTACTGTTCCCCTTCCCTCCAATGTTCAGTGTGGAGTTTTCCCCCCCACACTGGTCGTGACATTATAAACCGCAGAATAACCGTGATTTTGTTGTCTGTATAAGTTCAGCCATGGATGTTATTGCAGCACTGACCGGATAGCTACAGGGGCTGTCTCTGGAGGTGGATGACCTCTACACGGCCGTCTTACAGATACAGAGACCACTGTTGGCTGATCCTAGTAGTGGTTACCTGACCTGTCCTGAAGCTAAAGTTGCTATCCTGGATAGATTATCAGGGGGGGGGGAGTATTAATTTTATTCGGTTCAGGGAAGCGTGCAAATGGTACTTTAAGTTGTGTCCACGCTCATCTGGGGACGAGAGCAAAAGAGTGGATGTGATTATTTTGTTGCTTAAAGGGGCTTTTTCTCTGCAGACCGGATCACAGTCTCTCTGATAAGTAGATGCATTTTTCGGAGCTTTATGTCTCATCTATGGTGACCCGGACCAAACCTCCCTGGCTGGGACTAAATTACATGGCCTGCGTCAAGGAGAGCATTTGCCGGAGATCTACTGTTCCGAACTGTTTTGTCAGGGATTATGTGAGAGGTTGAAGAATGCTTTGGCCTTTCATGAGAATCCTGAGTCTTTGGAAACCGCTATATCTTTAGCTGTACGTATTGATAGACACCTGAGAGAAAGATCTAAGGGCCTGCTAACTCAGGACGTTTATTACATAACGTACCATATTGCTTATACCTGGGGATGAACCCATGCAATTAGGGGGAGCGACTCCTGGATCTGCTTGCAAAAATAGGAGTCGCAAGCAGGGAGTATGTTTTTTCTGCGGTCAAAGGGGACATTTTATCAACATATGTCCAAGCATTCAGTCGCAAAAAGAGAAACAAAAAGGGACGTCTAAATCCCATCTGACTATCGGAGGTGGGGGTCAGAGAATGTGCATTTGTCCTTTGCTGGTAGTACCCGATTTCTCCTGACTGCTGAGGTGGCACTAGAATCGCTGCCAGCATGCATCCTTCACCAGCATACACCAAAGCCAGTTTAACAAGGACTGCAGCTAGCCACACCGACACAAGTGAGAGAACCACTGAGATGTGGACGAGGAGAGACCCAACCACAAGTGCCAGTTCACACACACTGCAACCACTGCTACAGAGAACTGCACTGTATAAGGGTTCCCCTTTCACCCTCCCTCCGGAGGATAAGCATGCGTGCCAGAAAACGGCAGGTGCCACATGCTTTGCCCTCTTCCGAAGGCAGTACACTCCCACCCCTCGAAGTCCCCCCCCTAACCACAAAAGGGGAAGGTTGGTGGGGAATAACAAACAATGGAAGGGGGGGTGGGAAATGACAAGTAAGCGGGCACCAATACAGACAACGGTGACAATCGAATGGCAGGGAAAATCCACTCACCGCGCCATTAACGGTGTAACCCCCATGACGCTCTCCCTCCGGAGAACGCGCATGCACCCCAAAAACAGATGGCGATACATGCTGCACCCTCTTTGGAAGGTATCCAAGCAAGAAGCCACTGTGGTCATACTATAACGGATGAGGATGAGGGAAACCCTCAACCGTGTGATGTCAATAGGATAAGGGTGGCTGCTAGGCCAGGACGACAGGATCAGGGAGCAGGTCATCTCCTAGCGCGTCCCTAATTCTGACCCTGACTCCTCACCATATGAGCCAACCCAGATGGTAGGAGGGTTCATACTCCGTAACCTAGGGTCCCTAATAGCCCTCAGGAAATCCCTGGACTAGGAGCAGGGTAAGACGACCTGTTCCTCCTAGACACGGACGAACAGGAGTCTCACTGGCCAAGGAGCAAGGAGAGGGGAAATATATACAGCATATGGATATGGCAGGTCAGTTAAACCCGTACCACACCTACCTGCCACAGACACGCTCACTGAAACCCGTGCACAAGTACTGATGTCCACACAAACATTAAGGACACAGCAAACACACAACTCACACAGGTATCCAGGACACCCATAGCTGCAAACAACATAGAGAGCATAAAAACATCTTCTTAACATCGTACATATATTTTATGACCACAAGGGTGGCCCTCACTGGATAGATGGCATATAAGACCAGGAGGATGACTGCAGTATAGAGCATGGCTGGAGTACCCCTCAGCTACAGGCATCCAGCAGGAGCTAAATAGCCCAAGCAGCCACACCCACACACACACATACTAGGAAAGGAGTTAACCCTTCCAACACCAGACAAGGTAAGTGTCACTTAAATAGGAATACACACTCAACTAAATCCTGTGCACACCAAACATAGCAAGTGAACACATACAAACACACATTGCCAGATGCAACTGCATGCCTTTACAGCGAGCCGCCTAGCATTCAGCTCAGGCTGCTACACTGCCAACAACATCATGTTGCCAGCGGCAACCACACGTGAGACAACATACTAACTGCCCTCACCTGCGGAAGACAACAAGCAGACCGCTTACTACTGCATGCGACCCAAAGAGTCACAACCAATACCATAGTCGTGACAGCTCCCATATTGGTGCAGCCAGATGTGTCACAACCATTCATTGTGGAAGTGGACACATCCGAGGTGGGGTAAATGGCGACCAAGTGCTGTTTTCTCAAAAAAAACTATCTGCGCTGAGAAAAATTATGATGTGGGGAACAGAGAGTTGCTGACCAATAAATTGGCTTTTACGGAATGGTGTCATTGGTTGGAAGGGGCGATTCATCCGATCACAGTATTCACTGATCGCAAAAATCTGGCTTATCTGGAGGCATCGAAACGACTGAACCCACGACAAGCCAAAAGGGCCCTGTTTTCCACCAGATTCTATTTCACTGTCACCTGGGATTAAGAACGTCAAGGCGGACGCCTTGTCACGTAGTTTCCCTGGAGGTGGTGATTTTGAAAACCCGAGTCCCATATTGTCTAAAGGGGTAGTGATATCCACCCTCTACCCTGACCTTGAGGTGAAGGTGTTAGAGTCTCAGGGAGATGCAGCGGACTTTGTGCCACCGGAATTGCCTCACAAGGTGTTGGAGGAATGTTGGAGGAACATCATTGTACGGTTCTTACAGGACATCCTGGGAGTAGGCCCACTGCCAACCTCATATCTCGTAGATTATGGTGGCCGGGGTGGCGTAAGTGTGTGAAGGACTATGTGTTAGCCTGTACTACCTGTGCACGTGCCAAGGTGACACATACTTGACCTTCTGGATCTTTACTTCCGTTAACCATTCCGTCCAGACCATGGACTCGTGTATCCATGGACTTTAGCAATGATCTACCTAATTGTTCAGGAAACACAGTTATTCGGGTGTAGTTGATCGCTTTAGTAAAATGGTACATTTTATTGCATTACCAGGCCTACCTAATGCTAAAACCCTTGCACAGGTATTAGTTGAAACATTGTGAAACTCCATGAAATTCTCTCTGACGTGGTCTCAGATTGCAGCACTCAGTTTGTTTCCAGGTTCTGGAAGGCGGTCTGTACTCAACTGTCCTATTCTTCGGCTTTTCATCCTCAGTCGGACGGACAGGAGGAGTGCACTTATCAGAGTCTGGAGATTTACTTGAGATGTTTTGTATCTGAGAACCAGGAGGAGTGGTCTTCCTTTTTGTCTTTGACAGAGTTTGCCATAAACAATCGTAGTCAGGAGTCCACTGGTGAGTCACCGTTTTTTGGGGCCTATGAGTTTTACCTACAGTTTGGCACATTTTCTGGTTCTTGCATTTCTGGTATTCCCGAGGAGCGAAAAATTCTAAATAACTTGAAAAATATGGGCAACAAATATAAACGTGTGGCTGACAGGAAACGTATAAATGGTCCGGCCCTAAGTGTGGGTGATTCTGTGTGGCTGTCCACAAGAAACATTAAGGTGAACGTTCCTTCCTGGAAGTTGGGTCCAAGGTTTATCGGCCCATATAAGATCACAGTCATTATTAATTCTGTAGCTTTTCGTATTGAGCTTCATCAGGCCTGAAAATTCATAATGTGTTCAATATGGAATATGTGGAACCTTTACAGCCATCTTCCTTGCCACCCCCTCCAGTCATGGTGAACGGTAATGTGGAATTAGAGATCGCGAAAATAGTTTAATCTGGAGTTCTCCATGGATCCCTTAAATATCTTGTCCACTGGAGAGGTTATGGACTGGAAGAGAGAATGTGGGTGCCGGCATTTGACTTTAATGCCAATAGTTTAGTGAATGCTTTTGTCACAGCGGGCGTGCACTCAGATTCACAGATAACCCACCAACCAGGCTCTGGGCGAGAGACAGGGGAAGGGTCACCTCCTAGCTAATCCCTGACCTCTTTCCCTGCACTGCTCAGCCCACATGTAGACCTTAAAGGTAGGTAAGATGTGTCCTCGTGCCTGGGCTGACAAAACCCTAAATTCCCTGAGATGGTGAAGAGGGGAAATAGGAGCAGCCTGCTCGCACAGAACCTGGATGGGAGAGATGACACAAAACAACCAAACTAGAAATCCCACTTATCTTTCTGAGCTGGAACAGACAGACAACCTTCCTTCCCAGCTTCCAAGACCACAATGATTAGTATAATCCGCTCAGAGCACTGGGCTGGTGTGCTATTTCAACTAATGACCCCACCCAGTGCACCTGATGAGTGGCGGATCCAGCACGGCTACAAAACAACACTAAACTTGTGCTGCTATCCTGGCCGACCTCCACACATCGTCAGAGTGGGGCATGACAGTACCCCCCCCTTCTACAGGTGACCTCCGGACACACCGGACAAACCTTATCAGGATGGGACCCATGAAAAGCCCTCACCAGTCCGCTGGCGTTGACATCCAACGCCGGAACCCACATCCTCTCCTCAGGACCGTATCCCCTCCAGTGCACCAGGTACTGAAGGGAGCCCCGAAGAACTCTCGAGCCGAGAATCCTGGAGATCTCAAACTCCAAGTTTCCCTTGACTAGAACAGGAGGAGGAGGCAATGGCAATGGTTCCACCGGTCTCACGTTTTTTTTTAGTAAAAACCTGTGGAACACATCATAGATCCTCCAAGTCTGCGGAAGATCCAGCCGAAACGCCACAGGATTGATCACCGCAGAAATTTTATATGGACCAATAAATCTTGGACCCAGTTTCCAAGATTGCACTCTCAACTTGATATTCTTAGTGAACAACCACACCAGATCACCCACACACAGGTCCGGACCAGTCACACGTCTCTTGTCAGCCATTCGTTTATACCTCTCATCCATCCTCTCCAAATTCCCTTGAATCCTCCGCCAGATGGAGGATAAGGCAGAAGAGAATCTCTCCTCCTCTGGCATCACAGAGGAACCAGACCCAGAAAAGGTACCAAACTGAGGATGGAAACCGTATGCGCCAGAAAATGGCGACTTACCCGTGGACTCCTGCCTACGGTTATTCAACGCAAATTCTGCTAAGGACAAGAATGATGACCAGTCCTCCTGATTCTCAGCCACAAAGCACCTCAAGTACGTAGGTCTCCAGGTTTTGATTAGTACGTTCCGTCTGACCATTCGACTGCGGATGAAAGGCCGAAGAGAATGAAAGTTGAATGCCAAGCCGAGAGCAGAACGCCCTCCAAAACCTGGAGACAAAGTGCGTGCCCCTATCAGAGACCACATCCGAAGGAATACCATGCAATTTCACAATATTATCCACAAAAATCTGCGCAAGAGTCTTAGCGTTAGGCAGACTCGTTAGTGGTATAAAGTGAGCCATTTTATTGAAACGGTCAACTACCACTAAAATCACTGTTCTCCCGGAGGAACTCGGCAGATCCGTAATGAAGTCCATAGACAAATGCGTCCAAGGACGAGACGGAATAGACAATGGAAGAAGTGAACCAGGTGGTCGAGTATGAGCAACCTTTGACCGAGCGCAGGTTTCACACCCTGTCACGTAATTCTCAATGCTCTTACGTAACCCTGGCCACCAGAACCTCCGGGATACTAGATCACAGGTGGACTTACCACCAGGATGTCCAGCGAGAACAGTATCGTGATGTTCCTTGAACACCTTGTATCGCAGGCCCTCAGGAACAAACAACCTCCATGGGGGACAAGAACCAGGAGCCCCCTCCTGGGCTCCCAACACCTCCATCTCCAATTCAGGGTACAGAGCGGAGACCACCACCCCATCCGCCAAAATCGGCGCCGGATCTTCTGAATCACCTCCCCCAGGAAAGCTGCGAGACAAGGCATCTGCCTTGACGTTCTTGACCCCAGGGCGAAAGGTAACCACAAAATTGAACCTGGTAAAAAACAGTGACCATCTGGCCTGCCTAGGGTTCAGACGCATGGCAGATTGCAGGTAAGCAAGATTCTTATGGTCAGTATACACCGTACCGGGGTGAAACGCCTCCTCTAACCAGTGACGCAATTCCTCAAAGGCCAACTTGATAGCCAACAACTCTCTATCTCCAACATCATAATTCCTCTTGGCGACCGAGAGCTTCTTGGAGAAGAAGGCACATGGAACCCACTTTCCAGGAGATGAACCCTGTGACAGCACCGCCCCAACCCCCACCTCTGATGCATCAACCTCCACTACGAATGGCTGAGACACATCCGGCTGCACCAGAATGGGAGCAGATGCAAAACGCTCCTTAATAGCCAAAAAGGCCTGCAATGCCTCATCCGACCAGACAGAGACATCGTCGCCCTTCTTGGTCATATCAGTAAGAGGTTTTACCATGGTAGAATAATTAAAAATACATTTTCTATAATAATTCGTAAACCCCAAGAACCGCATCAAAGCTTTCTGATTCTCTGGTCGGTCCCACTCCAGAACAGCCCGGACCTTTTCGGGGTCCATACGAAAACCGGAATCAGAAAGCATGTATCCCAAGAACGGAAGCTCTTGCACCGCAAACAAACATTTCTCCAATTTGGCATATAACCTATTCTTCCGAAGGATCGTCAAAACCTGTCTCACATTATCCTGATGGGTCTTCAGATCAGGAGAATAAATTAAAATGTCATCCAGGTAAACTACTACGAACCTCCCCACCAAGTGATGAAAAATGTCATTGACGAATCGCTGAAATACTACTGGCGCGTTTGTCAACCCAAAAGGCATCACCAGGTTCTCAAAATGACCCTTGTGCGTATTGAAGGCCGTTTTCCACTCATCCCCCTCCTTGATTCTGATCAGATTGTAGGCCCCTCTCAAAACCAACTTGGAGAACACCTTGGCTCCAACAATCTAATCAAAAAGATCAGAGATCAAAGGCAGGGGATATGGATCCCGGACTGTAATGCGGTTCAATTCCCGGAAATCCAAACACGGTCTCAGTGATCCATCCTTTTTCTTCACAAGGAACAAACCTACTGCCACTGGAGACTTAGATGGTCTAATATGACCCTTTGCCAAACTCTCGGCGACATACTTTCGCATGACCTCTCTTTCGGGTGGAGAGAGGTTGAAAAGCCGAGACTTTGGCAACTTAGCCCCCGGAATGAGATTAACTGGACAATCATAGTCTCGATGAGGGGGCAATTCCTAAGCCCCACCCTCCGAGAAGGCATCCACAAAATCCGAGAGATACTGAGGTAAAGCCGTAATGGACACACCAGATATAGATGTGCCAAGACAATTATCCGAACAAAACTCACTCCAACCAATGATTTGTCTCACTTGCCGGTCTATAATTGGGTTATGTCTAGTCAACCATGGCAACCCCAAAACTATAGGAACTGGCAAATCCTTCATGACAAAACAAGAAATAATTTCAGCATGTGAATCACCCACCCTTAAGTGAATACCATGAACAATGTGAGTAAGGCTCCTTTGAGAAAGAGGGGAATAATCAATTGCAAAAACACGGATCTCGTTCTCTAAAGTGCAAGTACTTAGTCCTAGGTTTTGAAGGAAAAGAAAGTCAATTAGGTTTACCCCAGCACCACAATCAAGGAATACATCAACAAATGTTTTGACTCTAGCGCCACCATAGCTGGAAGGAGAAAACGGGAACTGCAGTGAGCTTGCATACCTGTCTGCTCCACCACACAATTCATACTACCAAGTGTGAGGGAATTTTTTTTTTCTTTTTTCTTTTTCTCTTCCACCTGTGGTTTAACATAAGGACAAGAAAAAATAAAATTTCCTCTCTTTCCACAATAGTAACATAGATTGTGCACTTTTCTAAAGTCTCTACTATCAGAAAGGCAAGATATCTGACCTAACTGCATGGGTTCCTCCCCTACCCCAGAGTTATAAGTAATATCACCCTGGGCAGCAGGTGAGACAAAACCACACGCAGGAGGGATCCCCTGCACGGAGGGACCCTTACACCTCTCTCTGATACGTCTATCCAACCATATAGCCAAAGACATTGCATTCTCTAGAGTATCCGGGTACTCATGAAAAGCTAGGGCATCTTTCAACCTTTCAGATAACCCCTGACAAAACTGACTACATAACGCGGGGTCGTTCCACCCCGACTCAGTAGCCCATCTCCTAAACTCTATGCAGTAACCCTCTGCAGTATGTTTACCCTGTAGTAAGTTACACAATTTCGATTCTGCCATCGAGACCCGATCTGGGTCACCGTAAATCAATCCCAGGGCTTTGAAAAATTCCTCCACCGACCGGAGGGCCAGAGAACCGGGCGGCAGAGAAAAAGCCCAGGATTGCGCGTCCCCTTTAAGCAGAGACATGATGATACCAACCCTCTGATTTTCATTACCTGATGAAAATGGACGCAGTCGAAAATACAATTTGCATGACTCTTTAAAGCAGAAAAAATCATCCGTACCCCCTGTAAATTTCTCGGGAAGAGCGACTTTAGGCTCCCCACCAATTTGACCTGTACCTGATGCCAGAACCCTCTGACACTGTGTGACCGAACTACGCAGATCCGCAACCTCTAGGGATAAACCCTGCATGCGGTCAACCAGTGCATCACGGCGGGCGTGCACTCAGATTCACAGATAACCCACCAACCAGGCTCTGGGCGAGAGACAGGGGAAGGGTCACCTCCTAGCTAATCCCTGACCTCTTTCCCTGCACTGCTCAGCCCACATGCAGACCTTAAAGGTAGGTAAGATGTGTCCTCATGCCTGGGCTGACAAAACCCTAAATTCCCTGAGATGGTGAAGAGGGGAAATAGGAGCAGCCTGCTCGAACAGAACCTGGATGGGAGAGATGACACAAAACAACCAAACTAGAAATCCCACTTATCTTTCTGAGCTGGAGCAGACAGACAACCTTCCTTCCTAGCTTCCAAGACCACAATGATTAGTATAATCCGCTCAGAGCACTGGGCTGGTGTGCTATTTAAACTAATCACGGCTCCAAAACAACACTAAACCCGTGCTGCTATCCTGGCCGACCTCCGCACATCGTCAGAGTGGGGCATGACAGCCTTTTATAGATCTCACCCGGATAAGGTCGGTCCTGGGTGCCTGGAGGTCACCCGTAGAAGGAGGGGTACTGTGATGGACGTTCCCGTGGCAGGTACCAGGAGATTAGAGAGACTGGCAGCACGTGGGTTAAATTGATACGTTTCTTGTGGAGCTTATTGTGTCTGTGTTTTGGTGAATGCCACACCTCTTGCTTTAGGTGTTGCTTGTTGGTAATTTACCTTCCTCATAAGTAGCCGCTTCTCACTCTTGGAGGTTAAAGTTTACCGATTTTCTTCCTGTCTTCTTACTAGCTGGACGGTTGTACTCTGCGGTGCTTCTGGAGTTGCCAGTTTTCTAATTTATGCTAAGTATTATTTTTTTTTATTGTATTGTGTTTGTTATATTCCCTGTTGTTTGTATCTGGGCCTGAGGCAGAGACTTCCATTCGTCCATCTGGGGAGGAATGGGTTGTCTCTGTTCCTCACCTTATTCCAGGGCCTTATAGGGAAATAAGGGCCTAGGTATCCTGCATATGAATATTCCTACCTTCAAGGTCTATTCATATTGATAGGTAGTTAGGGCCTGGATTAGGGTTGTTTAGGAGATGACCTGTTCTTTCCCTAGTTTCCAGGTCCAGTTACTGTTCCCCTTCCCTCCAGTGTTCAGTGTGGAGTTTTCCCCCTACACTAATCGTGACAGCAAATTGGACCAGTTCTGACCACTGTTTCAATCTGCCTGCTGAGAAGTAGTGATGGACGAACATCAAATGTTCGTGAACCACATATTCGTGGCGGGCCCTATTCACTCTAATGACAGGCGAACCTGAAAAACCTTCAGGTCATATTTACAGCCAGCAAACACTTACTATAAGTACACAAATAGTCCCACAACATGGACAGTGATATACCAGAGGGGGATCATTGGCAAAAAGTTGCCCAAAAAAAAATTTCAATCAGGGGCTATTTGTATGCATCTTAAAAGGAAACTATCAAAAACGTGCCCTGCTGGATCCTAGAAATGTTTTACTTCCTATCGGTTTGATGTATACAGATGTGCAGCACTCCACGTTTTTTTATCCTGCAGAGTCCATAAAAAAATGCATAAGTTAACGTAATATTTTTTTTTACCATGAAACTGTATGGTGAATGGATGCCAATGTACGGAATCAGTCTGAGACATCTGTTAACGCATACATTTTTGCTATGCATTAAATGGATCGCAAAAATAGGATGTGAACCCAGACCTAGTGTCAGAATAAGCACCAGTCCACAGCGGAGCAGCGAGGCGGAGAGGGGATGCTGCCATGTACTGACAGAGCGCTAACTGGTCCTGGTGGTCAGGGATGAGGACTGTGTTTCCCAAGGATCATTTTCTACTGGGAAATACAGGGCACAGTATAATACACTAGAATCTATATAATATAAAGATATTAGCCCTACCACAGAATAATAATGCAATTAGGTGGTCATTTATTATATAGAAATACGTCTATGTTAGGCGTATTTCTGACACAGATTGTGGCGCAAAGGTCCTTATCACCGCAATCTGCATATTTTTCTCGCTCATGCCAGGTCTAAAAAAGGATGGCGTGGGCAGGAAAATGGATACAGTTATGGCCATCCAGTTATTGGATACCACCGCCATACATTGACCGGATAACACCTCTGTACAGTGACCGATAATACCACCATACCGTGACCGGATAAAGGGTATAAGAGGGCACAGTACAGGAAATGACTAGGGACACTGCACAGGGTGTGGTAAGAGGGCACAATGCAGGGTATAAGGGGGCACAGTATGGGGTAAGGGGCACAGTACGGGGTGGGGGCACAGTCACATGACCCTGTGACATTAGAAGGACCTTATGGTGAATGCGGTTCATACGCCACCATAATAAGAGGCAGAGGAGTGAGACAGGGGTGTGATTATGTGGCTAGAGATAAAAATGTAACTGTTGGCCAGTACAGGCCTAAAAAATTAAGCAATAGGCATTCACCTGACAGTACAGAACTTTGGATTCTGTGGCTGGAGGTACATTAGGCACAGGATAACAATGCAACTGTCGGCCAGTACAGGCCCCAAAAATTAGCCAATAGGTATTCACCTGACAGCCAAGAACTTTGTAGGATTCTGTAGCTGGAGGTACATTAAGCAGTCACAGGATAAAAATTTAGAATTGGTACCCGGACCTGTTTCGCTGTGGGTGTAAATTCCTCTGCCAGAGCCCGCAATAGCAGAATGAAGCATCTCCCGCAGCAAGGCCTGGAAATGCTGCATTCTGCCAGCCCTCTGCGATGCTGGAAACATGTCCACCATTTTGTGTTTATACCGGGGGTCTAAGTACATTGCCCCCAGTACAGGTCCTTGAACTTTATGCTTTTTATATGGGGGTCCCTCTTCACTGGAGCATAAAGGCCCCCATTTGCACTAAATTGGACGTGTTGGCTCCTGCTCATCGCTGAGGAGAATGTCGTCCGCGGTTCCCCCCCTCCCCCCCTCCAGCCATGGACAACACCAGGAATTCCCGAAAAGTTTAAAGCCTGCACTTCTTGCTCCCCAGCCACCATCCTCCTCTGGCTCCTCTTCAGACTCCTGCTGACTTTTCTCAGATGGAGTAGCCCTCCCTGGGAATTCATTCAGCATTCCGACTTCCTCATCTTCCAACTCCTGCTGCTCGACGGCTTGAGCAATGATTCAGCGTAATGCACGCTCCAGAAAGAAGGCGTAAGGTACAATGTCACTGATGGCACCCTGGCTGTGACTGACAACTTTGGTGATCTCATCAAATGGCTGCAGAAGTCTGCATGTGTCGCGCATGAGCAGCCACTGGTGCCCTGAAAAAAATAACAAGCTCCCCAGAACCTGTTCTGCCACAGAGTTCGTACAGGTAGTCATTAACAGCACATTTATGTGGAAGCAACCTATCAAGCATATACAAGGTGGAGTTCCACAATCACAAATCAGACGTCTGACGGGCAGGTAGTGTCACCGCTGAACGTCAGCAAGATGAGCCATGGCCTGCCGCAAGACGTCCTGGACCCCGATGAATTTGGCAACGAATCGCTGCACGACTAAGTTCAGAACGCGTGCCATGCATGGCACGTGTGTCATTTTGCCCTGCTTCAGCGCACTCAGAAGATTGGCAATGTTGTGGCACACCACTTTACCAACTGTCAAATTGAGCAGGGTTAGCCACTGATCGGCCTGTGACAGTAGAGCTGAAAGGGGTGCAGGACCGGTGTGGCTCTTGGCTTCCAGGCACAACAGCTGCAGCACAGCAAGGCAACGTTTCACCTGGCACGCCGAATAGGTTCTGGGGAGCTTGGGGAGTGCAGGGGGAGAGGCGTTAGCAGTGGAAAAGAAGTCAGCCGAGGAAGAGAGGGAGGATGGAGTAGGAGTAGGAGGAGGAGAAGAAGAGGCAGGCCTGCATGCAATCCGTGGCGGTAACACCAAATCCACACGGGTGCCACAGGTTACATGCTTGACAGCCGTCAGAAGGTTCACCCAGTGGGCAGTATAAGTTCTGTACCTTCCCTGCCCGTGTTTGATAGACCACGTGTCTTCGGTCAGATGTATCTTGGCAACGACACTGTGTGCCCGAGATATATTAACTTGCCACTGAACGTGGCCATGTAGTTCAGGAATGCCCTTCTGGAAAAAATATTTCCTTCCAGGGACCTTCCATTGCAGTGTGCCAATGGCCACAAATTTTCTAAAGACCTCCGAGTCCACCAATTTACAGTACAGACCAAAAGTTTGGACACACCTTCTCATTCAAAGAGTTTTCTTTATTTTCATGACTATAAAAATTGTAGATTCACACTGAAGACATCAAAACTATGGATTAACACATGTGGAATTATATACAGGGAGTGCAGAATTATTAGGCAAGTTCTATTTTTGAGGATTCATTTTATTATTGAACAACAACCATGTTCTCGATGAACCCAAAAAACTCATTAATATCAAAGCTGAATATTTTTGGAAGTAGTTTTTAGTTTGTTTTTAGTTTTAGCTATTTTAGGGGGATATCTGTGTGTGCAGGTGACTATTGCTGTGCATAATTATTAGGCAACTTAACAAAAAACAAATATATACCCATTTCAATTATTTATTTTTACCAGTGAAACCAATATAACATCTCAACATTCACAAATATACATTTCTGACATTCAAAAACAAAACAAAAACAAATCAGTGACCAATATAGCCACCTTTCTTTGCAAGGACACTCAAAAGCCTGCCATCCATGGATTCTGTCAGTGTTTTGATCTGTTCACCATCAACATTGCGTGCAGCAGCAACCACAGCCTTCCAGACACTGTTCAGAGAGGTGTACTGTTTTCCCTCCTTGTAAATCTCACATATGATGATGGACCACAGGTTCTCAATGGGGTTCAGATCAGGTGAACAAGGAGGCCATGTCATTAGATTTTATACCCTTTCTTGCCAGCCACGCTGTGGAGTACTTGGATGCGTGTGATGGAGCATTGTCCTGCATGAAAATCATGTTTTTCTTGAAGGATGCAGACTTCTTCCTGTACCACTGCTTGAAGAAGGTGTCTTCCAGAACTGGCAGTAGGACTGGGAGTTGAGCTTGACTCCATCCTCAACCCGAAAAGGCCCCACAAGCTTATCTTTGATGATACCAGCCCAAACCAGTACTCCACCTCCACCTTGCTGGCATCTGAGTCAGACTGGAGCTCTCTGCCCTTTACCAATCCAGCCACGGGCCCATCCATCTGGCCCATCAAGATTCACTCTCATTTCATCAGTCCATAAAACCTTAGAAAAATCAGTCTTGAGATATTTCTTGGTCCAGTCTTGACGTTTCAGCTTGTGTGTCTTGTTCAGTGGTGGTCGTCTTTCAGCCTTTCTTACCTTGGCCATGTCTCTGAGTATTGCACACCTTGTGCTTTTGGGCACGCCATTGATGTTGCAGCTCTGAAATATGGCCAAACTGGTGGCAAGTGGCATCTTGGCAGCTGCACGCTTGACTTTTCTCAGTTCATGGGCAGTTATTTTGCGCCTTGGTTTTTCCACATGCTTCTTGCGACCCTGTTGACTATTTTGAATGAAACGCTTGATTGTTCGATGATCACGCTTCAGAAGCTTTGCAATTTTAAGAGTGCTGCATCCCTCTGCAAGATATCTCACTATTTTTGACTTTTCTGAGCCTGTCAAGTCCTTCTTTTGACCCATTTTGCCAAAGGAAAGGAAGTTGCCTAATAATTATGCACACCTGATATAGGGTGTTGATGTCATTAGACCACACCCCTTCTCATTACAGAGATGCACATCACCTAATATGCTTAATTGGTAGTAGGCTTTCGAGCCTATACAGCTTGGAGTAAGACAACATGCATAAAGAGGATGATGTGGTCAAAATACTCATTTGCCTAATAATTCTGCACTCCCTGTACATAACAAAAAAGTGTGAAACAACTGAAAATATGTCATATTCTAGGTTCTTCAAAGTAGCCACCTTTTTGCTTTGATTACTGCTTTGCACACTCTTGGCATTCTCTTGATGAGCTTTCAAGAGGTAGTTACCTGAAATGGTTTTCACTTCACAGGTGTGCCCTGTCAGGTTTAATAAGTGGGATTTCTTGCCTTATAAATGGGGTTGGGACCATCAGTTGCGTTGTGGAGAAGTCAGGTGGATACACAGCTGATAGTCCTACTGAATAGACTGTTAGAATTTGTATTATGGTAAGAAAAAAGCAGCTAAGTAAAGAAAAACGAGTGGCCATCATTACTTTAAGAAATGAAGGTCAGTCAGTCCGAAAAATTGGGAAAACTTTGAAAGTGACCCCAAGTGCAGTCACAAAAACCATCAAGCGCTACAAAGAAACTGGCTCACATGTGGACCGCCCCAGGAAAGGAAGACCAAGAGTCACCTCTGCTGCAGAGGATAAGTTCATCCGAGTCACCAGCCTCAGAAATCGCAGGTTAACAGCAGCTCAGATTAGAGACCAGGTCAATGCCACACAGAGTTCTAGCAGCAGACACATCTCTAGAACAACTGTTAAGAGGAGACTGTGTGAATCAGGCCTTCATGGTAGAATATCTGCTAGGAAACCACTGCTAAGGACAGGCAACAAGCAGAAGAGACTTGTTTGGGCTAAAGAACACAAGGAATGGACATTAGACCAGTGGAAATCTGTGCTTTGGTCTGATCAGTCCAAATTTAAGATCTTTGGTTCCAACCATCGTGTCTTTGTGTGATGCAGAAAAGGTGAACGGATGGACTCTACATGCCTGGTTCCCACCGTGAAGCATGGAGGAGGAGGTGTGATGGTGTGGGGGTGCTTTGCTGGTGACACTGTTGGGGATTTATTCAAAATTAAAGGCATACTGAACCAGCATGGCTACCACAGCATCTTGCAGCGGCATGCTATTCCATCCGGTTTGCGTTTAGTTGGACCATCATTTATTTTTCAACAAGACAATGACCCCAAACACACCTCCAGGCTGTGTAAGGGCTATTTGACCATAAAGGAGAGTGATGGGTTGTTGCGCCAGATGACCTGGCCTCCACAGTCACCGGACCTGAACACAATCGAGATGGTTTGGGGTGAGCTGGACCACAGAGTGAAGGCAAAAGGGCCAACAAGTGCTAAGCATCTCTGGGAACTCCTTCAAGACTGTTGGAAGACCATTTCAGGTGACTACCTCTTGAAGCTTATCAAGAGAATGCCGAGAGTGTGCAAAGCAGTAATCAAAGCAAAAGGTGGCTACTTTGAAGAACCTAGAATATGACATATTTTCAGTTGTTTCACACTTTTTTGTTATGTATATAACTCCACATGTGTTAATGCATAGTTTTGATGCCTTTAGTGTGACTCTACAATTTTCATAGTCATGAAAATAAAGAAAACTCTTTGAATGAGAAGGTGTGTCCAAACTTTTGGTCTGTACTGTATATGGCAGTAGTTGGCGGGCTAGCAGTTCCAAAAAGCCAGGGGTCAGCCGCTGATTATCCAGCGTCATCATTTTTTTAGGCTTGAACATTTTGGCCACGGAAGCCAGCCTTGTGCCAGATGAACGCAACGACGGCACGGTGGAAGGTGGAGTGGATGACAAATGGGAGGAGAGAGGAGAAGGAGAAGAGGCAGGATGTGGAGCGCCAGGGGTGTCGCTTTATGGGTTCTGACGGTGTTGTTCCCACTGGGCTTGGTGATGCGAGGCCAGGTGCCTTCTTAAGGCAGTGGTCCCAAGGGAAGTGTTGGGCTTACCGCAACTTATGCGTTGTCAGCACAGGCTGCAGATGGCAACACTATTGTCAGCAGCTGATACGTTAAAAATATCTAACACTGCGGAGCCATGTGCCAGCATCCTGGGAGCGTAAGATGTGACCATGCATGGTGGATGGCTCGCTCCAGATACATTTGCAGTCTGCTTTTTGCCTTCTGTGCACTACGAGTTCTGCCTGCTTCTCCTCCTTATCTGCTGCTCTGTCTCTCCCTCTGAACTCCCCTCCTCTTCCTCTTTTGTGGGCACCCAAGTAACGTCCATCGACACGTCATCATCGTAACCTTCACCACCACTGACATTAGAGATCTCAGAGTAGGCAGCAACAGTGGGGACCACCCTCCTTGTGCTGATCTGGGTACTGTCGTCAGACCACTGGGTGGTGGAAGTTGCTACCTCCTCTTCTTCATCCTATGCCAAGAATGGCTGCGCATCGTTAAGGTCTGGGAAAGGATGGGAAAATAATTCCTCTGATTCGAGTGGAGAGGCTATGGTGGTGGTGGTGGTGGTGTCTTTGGTGGTGCACACAGCAAAGAGTGAGGAGGGTTAAGATACAGAGGATGAGGAGGGTGCTGAAGCGGAAGGCTGAGTGAGCCACTCAACCAAGTCTGGTGCTCCCTGACCCCTACCATCCCTGCAGAACGTTCTGCCTCTTCCTCTTCCTGTCATTTTCTAAATGATCCTCTGCCTAAGTCCATTTAGAAAAACAGTATTTGTGGAAGAAGGTATATCACAGCCCTCAATCAGTATTTGGTGGAAAAAAGGTATATATAGCAATAGTACCCCTCAAACAGTATTTTGTGGAAGAAGGCATATGGCACCCCTCAATCAGTATTTGGTGGAAACAGGTATTTAGCACCCCTCAATCACTATTTGGCGGAAACAGGTATATGGCACCCCTCAATCAGTATTTTGTGAAAGCAGGTGTATCGCAGCCCTCAATCAGTATTTTGTGGAAGAAGGTATATAGCAATAGCACCCCTCAATCTGTATTTTGTGGAATAAGGTATATGGCACCCCTCAATCAGTATTTGGCGGAATCAGGTATATAGCACCCTTCAATCACTGTTTGGCGGAAACAGGTATATGGCACCCCTCAATCAGTATTTTGTGGAAGTAGGTGTATTGCAGCCCTCAATCAGTATTTTGTGGAAAAAGGTATATTGCACCCCTCAATCAGTATTTGGCGGAAACAGGTATATAGCATCCCTCAATCAGTATTTGGCAAAAACAGGTATATAGCACCCATCAATCATTTTTTGGTGGAAACAGGTATATGGCACCCCTTAATCAGTATTTTGTGGAAGCAGGTGTATCGCAGCCCTCAATCAGTATTTGGTGGAAGAAGGTATATAGCAATAGCACTCTTCAATCAAAATTTTGTGGTAGAAGGTATATAGCACCCCTCAATCAGTATTTGGCGGAAACAGGTATAAAGCACCCCTCAATCATTATTTGGCGGAAACAGGTATATAGCACCCCTCAATCATTTTTGGGTGGAAACAGGTATATGGCACCCCCTCAATCAGTATTTTGTGGAAGCAGGTGTATTGCAGCCCTCAATCAGTATTTGGTGGAAGAAGTTATATAGAAATAGCACCCCTCAATCAGTATTTTGTGGAAGAAGGTATATGGCACCCCTCAAGCAGTATTTGGCGGAAACAGGTATATAGCACCCCTCATTCAGTATTTGGCGGAGACTGGTGTATAGCAGCCCTCAATCAGGATTTTGTGGAAGAAGGTATATCGCAGCCCTCAAGCAGGTTTTTTTGGGGCAACAGTTATGTCACACCCATTGCAATTAGTTACTCCAATAGTGTTTGTCCTTTTATCTAGCTGTGGTATTCCAGCAGAACCACACACAACTGCTGCACAATACAAATACACTATCATATAATTTCTATGTTAGAAAGTATATTATAAGTATATCACATCCCTCTATATCACACCTATCGATAGCACACCTATACCAGTCCTTAAAAGGACTTTTGTTGCCCTATTAGCTAGCGTTTGGTGTCCCTGACTGTCCCTGCTCCAAAATGCAACCACTCCCTACACTGACAAAACACAGAATGTAAAATGGCTGCCAGATCGGGTTCTGTTATAGGGTTGGGAAAGTATCCATGTGCTAAAACGTCTCAATTAGCTGTCCTGTCCCACCTGATGGATGTGTCATGGGTCAAAGTACGGCGCTATTCAAAAAAATATGGCACGTGTGAATATCGCCATATGTTTGCATGTTCAGCGAATCGCAAACTATCAAAGTTCGCCACGAAACGACCGCCGGGCGAACCGCAAGGCCATCTCTACTGAGAAGTCCATGGGGTCAGGGAACAGGGTATGTGCTGGAGAAATGCATAGTCCAGGGAGGAGTGTACCTGTTTGTTCAGGCTGTAAGTATCTGTTTTCCGATGTGTGTCATCTAGGTGTGGCAAATAAAAAAACTGCTCCATCATGTTTATCAAACTCAACTGGCTGCTGCTGGTGTTGCTGCAGTTTCTGCTACTTGTGGTAGCAGAGACAGCAAGAGTGTGGTGACTCATCAGAGAGTGGAGAGGAGACTTCTGGTCATACAGGTGGACAGTAGACATCTACTCATAGCAAGCGTTGGCAGGCTTTTTTCAAAGTGTATCCTGGTAATACAGTAATTTTGCCTCCATTTCAACATCAGTAAAACAGTCCCCC
Organism: Bufo gargarizans; assembly: GCF_014858855.1. Lineage (NCBI taxonomy): Eukaryota > Metazoa > Chordata > Amphibia > Anura > Bufonidae > Bufo > Bufo gargarizans. The sequence goes on from NC_058084.1 coordinate 98,180,249, forward strand.
ATTTTGCTTTGATATCAAGATTCTAAAAGCATGGATAAGCAGTAGTCATCCATTTGCTTGATGCTAACAATTAACCTATAAGCATGTAAGCAAGCAAGCATGCAGTTTTCTATGCTCAACAGCCTGTCCAAGGACCCAGTTCTTTCTGGCTCAGCCTTTACTGTAATGATTCATCATCATGGTCAGCATTATCATTATCAATCTCAACTGGCTCATCATCCTGCCCCACCAACAGATCTTCCTCCTCCTGTGGTACCTCCCCATCACTCTCTACTTTTTCCTCAATTGGAATTTATCCATGTGGGTCCCCAACAGCTGCAGGGTGGGCAGCAAGATTTGTAAGCTATTCTGGTTCCACCGTCCCTTGTTGCATCAGCGTCTGTGTTGGCTCTAATGTAAGTATCTGGGGGATGACACCACTTATGCCGCTGTTGTCTCTAATATGGTTGCGTCTTTAAAGGGACTGAGTATGCAACACGCTTCCCTGATGAGCTGCCACTGCCTGAACTCAAAATAACAAATACTCCCTGCTGTAGTGGTCTGGTGCATTCATCACTTTACACTGCTTGTACAGATGTTCCATCATATACAAGAAGACATTCCAGTGAGTTGGAACATTGCAGATCAAGCAGTGCAAAGAAAGACTAATCTATTGCTGCAAGTCCTGGAATCACTTGTAGCCACATAAGAATGTCTGAAATGCGTGGACACTCTCCTAGACATGGCCAACACCCTCTGCAAGCTACAGTACTTTTTCAAAATGCATTGCAAATGAAATATATCACATGCACCATGCAAGGGGCATGTGTTATTTCTCCCAAATGTAGTGCTGTCCGGATGTTCCTGCCATTGTTGCTGACCACCTTGCCCAGTTGTACTTGCAGGGAGACATCCAACTGAATATTTTCTGTTTGATGCACTTTAGCAACTGATCTGCTGTGTGACTTTTCTCTCCCGGGCTCATTGTTATAAAACAGAGTGGCAACGCTTTCATTTACACATATGATAGGAGGGAGGGGGGTGGGGTGGAATCAATGTTTTGCTCTGTTTCTGGTTGGGACTGGAGGATGTCCATTTAGGAGGATGTGGAGGAGGTGGATAAGTGACTGGTGTGGGAACCAGACCAACACAAATGTGGAGGTGTTTGTAGATTCTGGCCTCATTGCAGCAGTGCTGTGTCACCACTGCCAAAATATTGACCCAGTGGGTCATGAAATATGTACATGTGCTGTCCCTATCTGTAACAGCTGCTCCTTGCCACAGAGACAATTGCAAGGAGCAGCCCACATTCTCCATCACATGAGAGTACAAGGCCAGGATGTATTTTTTTGAGAAATAATAGTGGCTTGGTATCTTTCATCGAGCCTGAACACACACTATCAGTTTCCTACAGGCAATGGAATCCACATAGTGGTATGGCATCAACTGCACCACTAACAACTTGGCCAGGTGGGAGTTCATCTTGCACACAAGTGGATTGTTGGGTATGTAGCATTGTTTCCTGGCCAAACATTCCATTATCGATGACACAATGGAATGGATGAGAAGTACTGTAGTCTAAGAAGGAGAAGCATTAACTGATGATGATGAAAAGGACACTATACTGCTAGTGGATGTGGCCTGACTGCCGCAAAGAAGACCAGAAGAAGGAGGACAGTCTTGTTATGATTACTGGCCAGTTCTATTTTCCCACTGGATTCAGTGATGCTGCCTCATGTGCAAAGAGCTGTGGTACCTATGTTTGTGTTTGAATTCCCACAACTTATTTTCATCCTGTAGATCTTGAACACAACAGAAGTTTTGTCAGCTGGCACTAGTTCTCTCCTCTTATACCTCCCCCTGCAATGTCTTCTAATATCACATAATAACAGCCTGGACATGCTGGGAGTTGTAGTCACCTCTTTAGACTTCCTCCTTGAAATGTTCTCTGATATGACATAATGACAACCTGGACATGCTGGGAGTTGTAGTTCTCCCCTCTTATAACTCCTCACTGCAATGTCCTCTGATATCACATAACAACAGCCTGAACATGCTGGGAGTTGTAGTCATCTCTTTAGACCTCCTCCTTGAAATGTCCTATGATATGACATAATGTCAACCTGGACATACTGGGAGTTGTAGTTCTCTCCTCCTATAACTCCTCGCTGTAATGTCCTCTGATATCACATAATAACAGATTGAAAATGCTGGGAGCTGTAGTCCTCTATTGTTATACCTCCTCCCTGTAATGTCTGATGTGTGCTGTCCACATTTTCTGATTTAGGCCTCTTGCACACGAACGTTGTGCATCGGTTCCAAGCATTGGGGACCACAATTTGCAGTCCCCAATGCACGGGCAATGTCTATTTTTTTGCGGTGCGGCGGCACGGACAGAAACGCCACAGAAGCACTCCGTAGTGCTTCAGTAGGGTTCCGATCCATGCTTCCGTTCCGTATCTCCGTGATTGCGGACGCATTCAAGTGAATAGGTCCACATCCACGATGCGGAGAGCACACGGGCGGTGCCCGTGTATTGCGGACCCGCCGTATGCAACGTTCGTGTGCAATAGGCCTCAAATGTGTCTGTTCACATTTCAGTATTTTTTTACTGACCGGGGGTCAGTAAAAAAATCATAGGACATGCACTAATTTGATCCGTAATGCGGACCAAGCATGCCTATAGAAGTCCATGGGTCACTGAAAATCACTGACACAACATGGATGACATTCGTGTTGTGTCCGTGTTGC